>NC_047085.1:66036616-66337956 GCF_902459505.1 Geotrypetes seraphini
CACCTCAGATCTCTGACACTCTCTCTAATGGTGGATGGAACCACTCAATCTTACTTGAGGTCTGTCTTTCCAGTCCCCTTTAGCATCAAAAACATAACCACAGATGATTAATGCTAGGCTTGGGAGATCGTCAAGACAGTCTACATATTCAAGGAGTATGGTCTTACCACGAACAAAAACTACATATCAATCTTCTTGAGCTACGGGTAATAAGCAATGCTCACAAGACATTCCAACACCATCTACTTCAACAGGTAATACTAATCTATATAGACAGAACTTGGCAACTTGGTTATCTGAACAAACAATGTTAGATGGGATCTCATTCCTTTTGTATGGAAACAATCAAAATTTGGACTTGGGCAACTGCTCATGAAATGCTTCTCTGGGCGGTTTATTTAGCGGGGAAGCAGAATGTTCTTGCAGACAAATTGAGCAGACTTCTTCAGCCTCACAAATGGTCTCTCAGCACATCCACCTTATGTTCAATCTTCTCTCAATAGAGAACACCAGAGATAAATCTTTTTGCTTCCCCTCACAACAACAAACTTCCACAATTCTGTTCCAAACTCTATGCCCCCCAACTATATTGCTTTGGATATATTTCTAATTTATTGGGGAAACAGTTTCCTGAACACATTCTTTCAATCCCTCTCATAGGGAAAACTTTACTTAAACTTTGTCAGGATCGAGGTAACATGTTTCTAATAATACTTCTCTGGCCACACCAAATCTGGTTTTCACTCCTCCTAGAGCTCTCAGCCAAGAAACTGTGGAAATTCCAACCATTTCCAAACTTCCTAACTCACAACAAAGGGTCTCTCCTTCATCCAAACTGTCACTCATTAGCACTAACAGCATGGTTTCTTTCTCCGAACAAGTAAATTCTTACTGCCTTTTGGCTGTCATAGAAACCTCTAGGAAACCACTGTTACCACTTTAAGTGGACACTATTCTCTTCCTGGCATGCATTTCATGCTCTAGAACCTATCACGTGTCCACTCCTATCAAGGACTACCTTCTATACCTATGCCTAAAGATCAACTTGGTTAGAGTTCATCTTAGTGCTTACAGTGCTTTCCACTCACTTCTAGACAAAAAGCCTTTATCTGTTCATCCCTTGATAGTTTGATTCATGAAAGGCCTATTTCACACAAAACAACTTCTAAAGCCACCACCTGTTGCTTGGGATCTCAATGTGGTTCTTTCTGTTCTCATGAAGTCTCCCTTTGAACAACTTACATCTTGTTCTTTTAAATTTCTCACTTGGAAAGTCATTTTCCTTGTAGCCTTTACATCTGCACACCATGTGAGTGAACTTCAAGTTCTTATTTCAGATCATTCCTATACAAGATTCTATCATGACAGGATTGTCCCTCGGACTCATCCTAAATTTCTACCTAAAGTTGGCTCGGAATTCCACCCTAACCAATTCATGGTTTTGCCTGTTTTCTTTCCTAGGACACATTCTCATCCTGGAGAAGCAGAGCAGAGCAGACTGCAAGTATGCTCCTAGATCAGACTAAACCTCTTAGAAAGACCTCCCAGTTTTATCTGGCTTATGACCCCAACAGACTAGGAATAGCTGTTTTCAAAAGAACCATCTCTACTTGGCTAGCAGACTGTATCTCCTTCACATATACTCAGGCTGGGCTGATGCTGCAAGGCCATGTGACAGAACACAGTGTACAGTCTATGGCTACTTCAGTGACTCATTTCCACTCTCCATCTATTGAGGACATCCACAAAGTGGCTACTTGGTCCTCAATCCATACCTTTACCTCTCATTATTGTTTGGAACACAACTACAGAAGAAATAGCTTAGATAAGCAGTTCTGCAGTATTTTTGTCTACCTGAGCACCAACTTTCTCTCCAGCTCTGTTGGGTTTCACCAGGACCTTGCTTATTCATTATTAAACCTCTTCCAGAGACATGATCTTGGCAGCTTGGGAGTCCCAAATGTGAGAATATTATGTCTGCTTGTCCTCAGAGAAAATAAAGGTACTTACCTGTAGCAGGTGTCTTCCAAGGTCAGGAGGCATATATTCTCACAACTTGCCCACCTCCATTAGTTGGCTTCTTAGCTTTTTAACTAAACTGTCAGTCCTTGTTGCCAATGTCAAGCGGGAAGGCACCTGCATGCATATGGTGTGGACAAGGCCTAAAGATTTAAAGCGACACTGCATTTGACAGTATCCATTTTGGGTTGGTCTGTGGACAACATCACCAACATGTGAGAATATATGCCTGCTGTACTCAGAGAACACCTGCTACAGGTACGGTAAGTATCTTTGCTGTCTCTGCGATAGCAGTGATTGTGATTGTCTGATAACAGTTAACTGCTTAACATGCTTGAGTAAAAAAGAGCTCTAAAGTGTGCAAATTGTTTGTACAGACATTAAGTTGTAGGTATATAATATATATACATACAAGCAATTTGCATACACTTGAAATTTTTAGGCACTGAAACAAATCAAATGCACATCAAAAAGTTCACATAGCTGCCCAGTTATGAAAATAGCCCCAAAAAGTGGAGAAATGCTTCATCTAAATCAAAAAGGAAAGGCTTAAAAATTTATGTGGACAAGATAGTTCAAAACATTTGCATGTGGAATAATACTTTTAAGATTTTGTAATGTTACAATAGCTTATTCTGCTGGTTGGTAAATGTATATTATTGCCTACACAATGAGGAATGAATTGCACAATATCTTTTAATGAAGGGAGGTGACCAAATCCATCCTCATGTTAAATAAAATCCAAAATATTTATGCAGGTTTGAACAAGCCTGTTGTTTAAAAGATGTTAAATGAACCATATATATTCCAGCTTTTAAACATAAAGATTTTTGTGTACAGATTCATGTAGAGGCAGCTTGGGATCCCCATGGTCTGGGATTCTTTCTGCATTCTTTCTGCTGTTGACTTGGCGTACATAGTTATTCATGTAGCAGTAAACAAACCTGCACCATGCCATACATACATTCCTTCATCCTACAAAATTAGTGTCTTGGCTGGATGTTTAGCAGATAGAGCATTATGTCTAGTCACCCGCATGCACACATTGACCGGAAGCTGAGTAGCCCTTGCTTTTCCTTCAGCACTGTAGGGCATGCACAGAGCAAAAAGTTTGTTTGGTTTGGTTCATTTGGACTTTTCTTTTCTGATTGTGGTTCTTTTCATGAATTCATTTTAATAAAAATTTGAAGCGGATTAATACCCCCCCCCCTCTCTTTATACTAAGCCATGGTAGAAGATTCTACTGCAACCTTGAGCACTAAATGCTCCAACACACATAGTAAAAAGGGGTGAGGGAAATATTATTAATGCATGCTGACCGTGCACATTCATTTGTAGAAATATGCACATTAATTATGCTAGGAATATAAGAATTGCCATACTGGGACAGACTGAAGGTCCATCAAGCCCAGTATCCTGTTTCCAATAGTGGCCAACCCAGGTCCCAAATACCTAATTCAATCCCAATTAGTATAATAATAATAATAATAATTTATTTCTTATATACCGCCAAAACCATGGTAGTTTGAGGCGGTTTACAATAAGAGGAGCTTGACAGTCAGCGATATAGTTACAATATAGAATTAATGAATACAAGTACATTGAATGCAAGAACAAATAAGGAAGGCTGGACAGTCAGTGACAAGTTACAGTGTAGAAGCAATGAATTCAGTTTACAGAGTATGAGACATAATGAACAACAAATTCTAGGTGACAAATCGGTTGAACAGCTTCGTTTTTACTAATTTTATAAAACCTAGATAGGATGAGGAGAGCATGATAATGTTACCCAGCCAGTCGTTCAGTTTACCTGCCTGGGAGGCTAGAGTTCTGTCCAGGAATCTTTTGTAATGGCATGCCTTTATTGCTGGGTGTGTAAATATGTGGAATTTACGTGTGGGCCTAATAGTGCAACCCAAATTGAAGTGGGAGACCAAGTACATAGGGGCCAAACCAAAGATTGATTTGAAACAGAGACTAGAGAATTTAAATAATACTCTAGCCTCGAGGGGCAGCCAGTGAAGTTTTTGATAATAGGGACTTATGTGTTCCCATTTTTTTAAACTGAAAATCAGACGTACTGCCGAATTTTCAGAGTTTTTGAAGGGTTTTCTTAAAAGATCCCAAGTAGATAATATTTCAATAATCCAGCATGCTTAGAATAGAAGATTGTACTAGTAGACGGAATGATGCTGCATCAAAGTATTTTTTGATGGTTCTTAGCTTCCATAATGTTGAGAAACATTTTCTGGTCAGTAGATCCGTGTGAGCGTCTAAAGTAAGGTATCGGTCGAGAGTCACTCCTAGAATTTTTATGGAATCGACAATAGGGAAGTCCTGACCATTCAAGGAAATTTTTGAATCTTTAATTTTATCATTTGGGCTCGCCAGAAAAAACTTGGTTTTATCTGAGTTAAGTTTCAGTTTGAATTCTGTCGTCCATAATTCGATTTGTTTTAGAACGAATGCCAAGTAATTCTTTATCTCGGAGGTTAGGTTTGTGAGGGGAAGAACTATGGTGATGTCATCTGCATAGATGTAGAATTTGACATTTAAGCTGTGCAGTAGATTTCCCAATGGGGCAAGGTAGATGTTAAACAGGGTAGGGGATAAAGGGGAACCCTGCGGAACTCCGCAAGTATTTGTCCATCTGCAGGATTGTTTGTTATTACTGAGGACCTGGTAAGATCGTTTACTCAGGAAACCTTGAAACCAATTTAACACTTTGCCAGAAAGACCGATTGACTCCAAACAGTCAATTAGAATGTCATGATCGACTAAGTCAAAGGCATTGCTTAGATCTAGTTGTAGGACTGGTACACTAGAACCTTGGCTGAATAAATTGTGAAGGAGATCTAGTAGAGAGATTATAACTGTTTCAGTGCTAAAACCTGAGCAGAAACCAGACTGATTCTCTTGTAGTATGCTGAAGTTATCCAAGTGCTTTACTAAGTTCTGGTTAACTAGGCCTTCCATCAGCTTTACAAATAGGGGGATGCTTGCTATAGGTCTGTAGTTTGTTGGCAGTTTGTTGGATTCTTTTGGATTTTTTATGATCGGAGTGATCAGGATCTGACCTAAATTCTCAGGAAATGTACCGGTCAGTAATAGAGTGGAAATCCAGTTATATAATTTGGCTTTGAAGGTGACAGGGGCGACTTTCATAATATTTGGGGGGCAGCAGTCTAGTTTGCAGTGGGAATCGGCATATTTCGTATAAAGTTTGCAGAATTGGTCCCAGGTGGGAATGATGAAATTATTCCAGGACATGTCTACCCTAGGTTCGTCTTTATATTGTGCCACTGGGTAGTTCAGATGATTGGAAGCGGGGACTGGCAGTTTGGATCTCAAATTAATGATTATTGGAATATTATTGGATCACGAGCTCTCCTACCACAATCAGATTAGCTCCGTAGTCAAGAATTGTTTTTACAAACTTCGTCTTATCAGATCTTTAGCCAAAGTTTTAGAACCTAAAGCTCTAAATATTTTAATTCACTCTTTGATAATCTCTAGGTTGGATTATTGCAATATATTATATCAAGGCATAACACAGAAAGAAATACGAAGGTTGCAAATTATACAAAACACTGCAATAAAAATTATTACCAATTCAAAAAAATATGATCATGTCACCCCTCTTCTGCGAGAAGCGTATTAGCTACCGATCCCACATAGAATAACATACAAAATTGCGCTGCTAACATTCAAAATTCAGAAAACTAATACTCCAATATTTTTATATCGATATTTAATACTTTATTCCCCAGCTAGATTTCTTAGATCAGCAGATCAGTATTTGCTGACCATTCCATCATTGAAAGTGATTGGCACTAGAAGAACTACAACCTTTTCTACTTTGGAACCTCAGATCTGGAACAAACTTCCAACCTCTTTACACGCCGAAACCTCTCTAGAGAAATTTAAAAGTAATTTAAAAAGCTACCTTTATAAAGATGCATATGAATCTTAGATTAGATAATTTTTTATCTTTTTATGATCCTCCTACTAACTCTTAGATTAAGTTTTCTTTTAAATATGTATTTTAGACCAAGTTTCACAAAATATCAATGTTTTTTTTTTACCCTTCCTAATGTTGTTCTTCCCTAAATGTTTTTTCTTTTGTTTTTTTTTTATTTTTAACAAATGTAGTTTATCCTTGTATTCCTTATGTATTTTAATCATCTATGGATATGTTTGTATGTTTATTGTTCAAATGGTTTTATTTATTTCCCCGAATTTATTTTTGTTAAACACATTGAAAATATTTGATATTGCATTTAAATCAAAATCTCAATAAACTTGAAACTTGTTGTTAAAGTACTCCGCCAGCACGTCAGCCGATGGGGGGGAGTCTGAGGTAGTGTGGGAAAAGCCCTGTGTGTCGTAGAGATTGTTAACTAGGTTGAAAAGGTTTCTGGTGTTGATGTTAGGTGAGCCAATTTTGGGGGCATAAAATTTTGTGTGTTTAGTTATTATAAGTTTTTTGTATTCTTTTAGCTTTAGACTCCAGTTCATCCTCCCTTTGCTGTCTCCAGATTTCAGCCATTGTCTTTCCAGTTTTCGTAGCTCCCGTTTCAACGCTCCTAACTTGTTGTCAAACCAGCCTTCTAAGTTTTTGTTTCTCTTTTTTCTTAATTTGATGGGGGCCATTTTGTTTAGTATCTGAGTGCTCATGTTGTTCCAAGCATCTACAGTAAAGGGCTCTAAATCTAGGTTATAAGTTAAGTCGAGATGTGACAAGAATTCCACTGGGTTCACCAAACCTCTACTGGCTATCATATCCTTGTTCCTTTTTGCCTTTTTGGATTTGGTTAGGGGACATCTTGCTTGCCAATTAAGTTGGAAGTTGCATAACCGGTAGTCTGACCATAAAGAGTCAGTCCAGGTTGCTTGCATCCAGGAGATCTTGGAGTTGACTGGTTCTTTAGAGGAGAAGGTGACTAAATCTAATTGGTGGCCTTTTTGGTGGGTCATTTCTGGGGCTGGCACAAAGAAGTCTAATGAAGAAATAAAGGATAGTAAGTCTTTGGAGCCTGCTCAAGGTGAATATTTAAACCGCCGGTCAGTAGGTTATAGGGGCCTGCTATTGAGTTTGACAGGAGGAATTCGAAAAGGTTGGCCTTGGCTGTGGACCATTTCTTGGGGGGTATGTAAAATAGAATAATTATTAGACCATCTTCTAACTGATCCGACCAGAGTTTACAGGAGAGAATTTCAAGATCCACTGTGGAATTCGATGCTAAGATGGTGGAGTGGAAGGAGTCTCTTAATATGATTGCTAGTCCTCCCCCTCTTCCCCTGATTCTGGGTAGAGATATGATTTTAAACCCTGGTGGAAGGCACTCACGAATTATGATGTCGTTGTCGGAGACCAGCCAAGTTTCGGTTAACAGGACAAAATCTGGGTTGGTCTCCTCCAGCCAGTCTTTAATCAGTTGTGCCTTGTTTCTTATGGAGCGAATGGCCACCAGGATGGTCTCGGGGCTAAAGGATCTAACGTATGAAGAAAGACTAAAGAAGTTGCGGCTGTACTCACTTGAGGAACGAAGAGAGAGGGGAGACATGATTGAAACGTTTAAGTACATCATGGGTCGCATTGAGTCGGAAGATGATATCTTCTGTCTTAAGGGACCCTCGACCACCAGAGGGCATCCGCTGAAAATCAGGGGAGGGAAGTTTCATGGAGACTCCAGAAAGTACTTCTTCACCGAAAGAGTGGTGGATCAGTGGAACAGACTCCCACTGCAGGTGGTTGAGGCCAGCAGCGTGATGGATTTTAAGAGTAAATGGGATGCTCACGTGGGATCTTTAAGGGAGTAAATTCGGTAGCGAATACTTGGAATGGGCAGACTTGGTGGGCTATAGCCCTTTTCTGCCACTATGTTTCTATGTTTCTATTAAGATAACAGCCAAAGAGGTTTTGAATGTTTGGAGAGTTGGAAGTGACTGAGTAGTTGAGGTTCCTCAGTGTCCGTTGTTTTTTGCCATGGGGTCTGCTAGGTTTATGTGAAGGGGTACAACCAGGATTTGAAAAGGATCCCTTTCGGAACAATCATATAGGATTCGATTCGCTGACCTGGGGGGTTCTATGTTGAAAGGGCGAGACCTTATTAGGATTGGAATGGGAATAGAATATAGTGCATCAACCCAGCTATTGGACCAAGACCAGTAGAACATAAGGAATAGTATCAAATGATTATTTAAAGACGCCATCATGTGGCAGGAATGAAATAATAAACAGTGAGTACCAGTGACTGAAGTTAGGAACTATATCAAATAGGGAACAATGAGGGACAGTATCAAATGATTTGGAACAAAATCTGATAAGGAGCAGTAACAACGAATGAGAACAGAGTATATAGTAGAAACAAAGGGGTGCTATGTCAAATGAATAGGGACAATTATAGATGAGGAAAACTCTTAGATCAGGAACAATTCTTATATCGGGGATATTAAGAAGCAGTGTTTGGGAATAGTCAGAGACAATGATGAAATGATTACATAATTAAAGAAGCTGTTGAGTGATGGGCAGTCAATAGCGAAAAAGTAGCTATGTCTGGTGTGGGGAGATTCCTTCCTTGGTGAAAAGACTTCTTCCCTGTTGTGGAGGTCAGGTTTTCGTGGGGGCCGACTCCTGGAGAGGTTAAAGAAGATAAGTTTGAGCCGCAGAGGGCGTCGAGAGGCAGGGTTGGTCACCCACGTCAACCCAATCTCCTTCCCCTGCAACGGAAGGTCTGGCTTTCCATTGGGGCAGCTCCCGGTAGCAGTGGAGCTGCCCTGAAGAGGCGAAGTTTAAAGATTTGGAGCCGCAGGGGGTGTCGGGAGGCGGAGTTGGTCTCCCACGCCGACCCGATCTCCTTCCCCTGCAGCGGAAGGTCTGAATTTCCATTGGGGCAGCTCCCGGTAATAGTGGAGCTGCCCTGAAGAGGCAAAATTTGAAGATTTGGAGCCGCAGGGGGGCGTGGGGAGGCAGAGTTGGTCTCCCACGCCGACCCGATCTCCTTCCCCTGCAGCGGAACAGATTTTATGCTGCTTATCCTAGGAATAAGCAGTGGATTTCCCCAAGCCATCGCAATAATGGCCCATGGACTTCTCTTTTAGAAAATTATCAAAACCTTTTATAAACCCTGCTAAGCTAACTGATTTCGCCACATTCTCCGGAAACAAATTCCAAAGTTTAATTACATGTTGTGTGAAGAAGTATTTTCTCTGGTTTGTTTTAAATCTAATATTTAGTAGCTTCATCAAATGTCCCCTAGTCCTAGTATTTTTGGAAAGAGTAAACAAGCGATTCACATCTGCCCTTTCCACTCCAATCAGTGTTTTATAGACCTCTATCATATTACCCCTGAGCCATCTCTTCAAGCTGAAGAGACCTAGTCTCATAGGGAAGTCATCCCATCCCTTTTATCATTTTCATCTCTCCTCTCTGTATCTTTTCTAATTCTGCTACATCTTTTTTGAGATACAGAGACCAGACTTGCACACAGTATTCGAGATGTGGCTGTACCATAGAGCGATACAAGGGCATTATAACATTTTTATCTTTGTTTTCCATTCCTTTCCTGATAATTCCTAACATTCTATTTGGTTTCTTAGCCGATGCCGCACATTGAGCTGAGAGTTTCAACATATCTTCAACTATGACACCTAGCTCTTTTTTCCTGGGCAGTGACTCCTAACGTGCAACCCTGCACCATGTACTTATAGTTCGGGTTCAAATTTTATTTTTTTATACCGCCATACCACATATTTCTAGGTGGTTCACATATAGTAAAAAATTATACAATCAGTAAGTAAAATACAATTAACTAAAAAAACAATAGATAGAATACAATTTACTAAAAATGCGTTAAAATCAGCTAAAATAAACAAACTGTAAAAACAATGTACTATTTACCAATCAAAATTCTAAAACATCAGTTTACAAATTTAGCAAACAAATCAGTTGTTAGCAGTTTCCTAAAGGACATATATGAATGAGCCTGAGAAATAATGGTACTTAACCATAAGTTCATTTTACCTGCCTGAAAACCGAGCAATTTATCAAAAAAATCTCTTGTATCGGCAAGATTTGATAGTTGGATGGACAAATAAATATTGCCCTCGAGTAATCCTATTAGGTTTATATCATTGAAAGCATGTGATCAGATAAATAGGCGCCATACTAAACAAAACTTTAAAACAGATGCAACCAAATTTAAATAATACTCTAGCCTCAAAAGGCAGCCAGTGCAACTGTCGATAAGATGGAGTAACATGGTCATACTTTTTCAGACCGAAAATCAAATGGACCGCCGTGTTCTGGATAAGTCTCAATCTCTTTTGAAGCTTTTTATGAGATCCCACATATATTATATTACAATAATCCAGAACAGATAAAATGGAGGATTGTACTAATAATCTAAATGATACGTTATCAAAAAATTTTTTTATCGTCCAGCGTTTCCACAAAATTGTGAAACATTTTTTTGTCATGGAGCTTTTTCTTAACACTGCAAAATTTGTATAAATAATGCCAGTAATTAAATTGACTGCACACAGACCATAAATTAAAAACGCACAGCAGTGGTGGGTGATTCCTTAATCAAAAGTGAAAAATCCAAAACCACATTATGAAAATATAAAAACAATGAGAGCTAAGTCACTGGATGATACCTTAACAGAAAAACAAAATACATAACTGCATTGTGACAGTAAGAGGTGCATGGCCCCTTTTATCAAGTTGCACAAGGTTTGTAGTGCAGGCTGGCGTGGTAAATGCTCTGACACTCATAGAATTCCTATGAGCATCAGAGCAATTACTTCATTGGCTCACGCTAAAAACCTCTAGCACAGCTTGATAATAAAAGGAGGTGGGGGGAAGTTAATCATCAGAAAGTAGAAGCACAGAGACTCAGCTTGAACCCAAACTATACTCAACAGAATGACTGTTATATAAATTCCCTTATATGTTTTTGTAGAAAAACTGCTACTGTCACAAATTCATTTGCTGTATAGAGCAAATGCATTTACCTCTCTCTTGAACTTATCTTTTTTCTGGCACCACTGCATGCTGGCATACATAATTTTATATCATTATTATTACTCTTCTTTTCACTTTATTTACTCTTTTTGCTATTATTTGGTCTCACAAATTTATGTTAAATTATTGGTATTCATACTTGTTCTGTTCATGCACCATTATCACTCTCTCAATGCATCATTATCACCTGCTTTTATTTTGTGCACATCTTCCTAGCACAATTATTTATTTATTTAAAAAATTTATAGCCTGCCACATCCACAGTTCTGAGTTTATGTAGTCTCTTCTTAAAATTTTTCTGGTTGTGAACTTGGTTCAATTTGCATTATCTTTGTTATCTCGTTTTGTTAAGGACTCCTGAGGAAGATTATATCCACCGAAACATGGACCATTTTAAGTCCTATTGTTCATCACTGTACATTGTGACCTGTTTTTTTTTATTCTGGAGAGGTTTTTAATATATATTTCTGTTTGTCAAACATTTTATATTTTATTGTTTTTATCTATGTCATCCTTATACTGTTCCAACTTTTTGTTGTAGAGGAACATAAGAACATGCCTTACTGGGCCAGACCAAAAGTCAGAAGTACTTGGTAAAAACCTAAACAGTAGCAGCATTCAATGCTACCATCCCAGGTCAAGCAGCTCCTCTCCCATTTCCAGTGCTGGAATAAGGGACAACTTAGCACATGCTTAGTGCCCAAAAGCTTAAGAGAGGTGGCAGTGGCATATCTACAGGTGAGTTTGGGTGTGCACAGGTCCGCCCATTTTTGACTCAGGCCCATTCAGTGATAGCACTACACTGCCCTCTTTACTCCATGACATCCGAGCATCTGTCTTCCTATCGCTGAACCCCATCTCTTCCAGGTATACCTTACATGCATCCCTGGTACCGTCAGCAATTTATTTCTGCTGCTAGCGCAAGCTCTGTCTTGCAGGCTTCCCTGTGTCATGTCCCATCCTCGCTGATGTCACATCCTATTTCCTTTTTGGTAGGATGCAGCAGAGGAAAGCTTGTAGGGCTGGCACTGGTAGCAAAAATTAATTACTGCAGGCGCCAGGACTTGTGAAAGGTGAACCAGGGAGAGACAGGGTTCAGCAACAGGAGGGCAGATGCTGGTATGCTGTGGAGGATAGAGAGAGAGATATTAGATGAGTGCAAAAAAACTTTTTTACATATCTCTGGGAAGGGGGGGGGGGGGCGAGGAGTGGAATGGGCTATCCAAAATGCTGGGAGGGGGGCCTCTCAGATGTACTCAAGAGAGGCACCTTCCTGCTCACTTAACCAAGGCACCCTATAATAAAATTAACCCCATAATGCATATTCTACCTTGGTTTTGACATAGGACATTAGCATTATGGGAAAATAATTGTGTAAATATGCCCTGATACTGTCATTTAAATGTTGCACATTATTTGCACATGGAGGACCATGTTTCTTTTACACATTATTGAAATTATTTTTATATTTCTATGGAATGAGGCTGAGCTCAGTGTATTGCCTATATGTGTTGTCCCAGTTTTGTTTGTGTTAAGAAGTTGTTTAGCCTACTAATTACAGTAATTGCAAATTCCCAATTTAGTGGACTCTTTTCACTATATTCTTTAATTTTCTGTGCCATCTTACTACTTCCTATCTGCCTTTCTATGTGTAATGGCTCGATCACCACACTTTGCAGGTTCACTCTTCTTCAAAAAGTTAACATTGTGAAGGTGTTGCAAAATATTTGTGATTAATTGCCATAAACTAAGTAATGAAACAGAGTAGCCTAGTGGTAGAGCTGCTGCCTCAGCACCCTGTTGACTCAAATCCCAGCACTGCTTCTTGTGACCCTGGACAAGTCATTGAGGCCTGGATAAGGCGCCGATATTGGCGGCCGCCTAAAAAGCATATCAATCACATGACGGTGCCTTACAAAGAATCTAGGCCTCAGTGACGTTTAATGTGAGAAAGTGCAAAATGATGCATGTGTAGGGTTACCATATGGCTCTAGAAAAAGGAGGACGGATTGCAACATCCAGGTTTTACTTCCATTTCAGCACTGAATCCCTGATGGCCTCTTTAATCTCAAAGATTCAACAACTTCAATCTCATAATAAGTTTGCTATTCTACTACAATTTGATCTATCTGTGGCCTTTGATGTTGTCCACCACAATATCCTAATTTATCAACTTTCTGAGATAAGCATTGATTCCACAGTCTTAGACTAGTTCTCAAAATTTTTACAATCCCACTCTTACACTGTTAACATGAATGGAACCATGTCTTCTCCTTGGAGACTGCTATGTGGTGTTCCCCAAGGTGTCCCCTATTCTTTTCAACATTTATATGTCTTCTTTAAAATTCTTCCATCTATCTCCCTTTGAAACTCTATTTACATATGCAGATGACATCCTTGTCCTTCATGAGATAGATTCAAACCTCACTAATCTCACCGAAAATATAACAGCTTGCATAACGAAACTCCAATCCTGGGCCCTCTCTGTACAAATGAAGCTGAATGAATCCAAAACAAAACTACTCTGGCTTGGCCTAAAATTAGATCAGTTACCCACGCTCATTCCACTACCTTCTGGTCCCTCACTGCAGATCGAATTCTCAAGCAAAGTTTTGGGCATCATTATTGACTCTACACTTTCCTTTAATGATCATCTCAACTCTGGTTAAAAAAAAAAAAAAAAAATGTTTTTTTAGTCTTCACATGCTGAGGAAAGTGAGATCCTGCTTCTGCCAACAACATTTTGCTGTCCTTGTACAATCAATCATTCTTTCCAGATTGGACTATTGTAATTCCATCTAAGTCTAACCAAGAAAAATCTTCAAAACATAACATAACATAACTTTATTCTTATATACCGCCATACCCAGCGAGTTCTAGGCAGTTTACATCAATTAGCAAATGACCTGCATTGACAAGCAGATTTACAACAAGTTACAAGCAGATTTACGATAAATTACAACAATTTACAACAGTCAGCAATGAAATTACAGCAATTTACAACAGTCTGCAATGAAGGGAAGATTTACAACAATTTAACAGAAATTGCAGCTTTGATCGAACTAGACAAGGGAAGTAGAGAGTGGGAAAAAGGGAGGGTCTGGTGAAGGAGGAAGGGGGCAGGGGTGGGGCAGGTGTTATGTGGGGTGAAGGGATTATTAAGGGATTATCAAAGACTTCAGCGGATCCAGAACACTCAACAACCCGTTATTGTTTATAAAATCTACAACTTACTTCTCTAGCTAATCATTGTAACTCTGTATTTTTTAAATTAACCTTTTGTAATCCGCCTTGAACCGCAAGGTAATGGCGGAATAGAAATCCCTAATGTAATGTAATGTAATGTAATGTAATGTAACACTACGGCTAGGTTGATCTTCGCAAAAAAACAAATTCGATTATGTTTCCCTGCTTCTGTCAAAACTTCACTGGCTTCCGGTGATTTCTAGGATTCACTTTAAATGCACCTGCCTAATTTTCAAGATCCTATATGGCATTCTTCCTCCCCTAATCCTACTATCCTGGAATTCTTTGAGACCTGACACTACCAGATCCGCACTCATACTCAAACTATCTTTCCCCTTGTTAAAAGGTGTCATGAATGCAGGTAAATTAGGGAAATCCCTTTTCTTCAAATTCACTGAGCTTTGGAATAACCTCCCTGCCCCGCTGTGGAACCTAGGCTCATTCCAATTATTCCGAAAGCATCTGAAAACCTGGCTTTTCTCCAAAACATAAAGCTGTCTATGTAAAATGTAAAGCTAGCTATCCTCTTCATAACCTCTAATTTCTTATTATGTCCTTCCCTCATTTACTGAATTACCTGTAAACTGTGTCGAGCTCTATCTTTATGGAGATGATGCGGTATACAAACTTAAAGTTTAGTTTAGTTTAGTTTAGTTTAGATGTCTCAATCTATCCTTCTTACTTCCATTGCTTTCAGTGGAAGTAAAACCCAGATGTTTCAGTCTGTCCTCCTTTTTCTGGAGCCATATGGTAACCCTATGCATCTGGGAAAGAGGAACCTGAACTATAGCTATGTGATGCAGGGCTCCAGATTAGGAGTCACTGCCTAGGAAAAGGAGGTTGTGGGTTCAAACCCCGCACTGCTCCTTATGATCCTGGGCAAGTCACTTAATCGTCTACTGCCCCAGTTACATTAGATAGACTGTGAGCCCACCGGGACAGACAGGGTAAACCACTTTGAATGTGGTTGTGTAACTACAAAAAGGCGGTATACAAGTCCCTATCCCTTATACCTATCTAGGTGTCATCATTGGATAATTTCCTAAAAGAGAAGTCCATAGGCCATTATTGAGATGGGTTGGGGAAATCCACTGCTTATTCCTATGATATACAGCCTAAAATCTGTTTTGCTACTTGGGATCTTGCTACGTGCTTGGGACCTGGGTTGGCCACTTTTGGAAATAAGATACTGGGCTTGATGGACCTTCAGTGTGTCCCAGTATGGGAACTCTGATGATCTTATGTTAATGTATAACCACAAAAAAGTAGTATGCAAGTCCCGTCCCTTTATACTCATTGTATCCTTTGACTGTATGAAGTGTACTGGAGCCTTATATACAGGGCTCATTTGCATCAGGGAGACAATACTTAATCATAAGAACATAAAAATAGCCTTACTGGGTCAGACCAATGGTACATCAATCCCAATAACCTGTTCTCACGGTGACCAATCCAGGTCCCTAGTACCTGGCCAAAACTCAAAGGGCTCCTTTTATCAAGGTGCACTACGGGGGTTAGCGCATCGGACATTTCATCACGTGCTAACCCCCGCGGCACACCAAAAAACTAACGCCTCATCAATGGAGGCATTAGCGAATAGCGCGGCAGGCGGTTGAATGCGCGATATTCCGCGCGTTAACTGCCCACCACAGCTTGATAAAAGGAGCCCAAAGAGTAGCAACATTGCATGCTACCGATCCAGGGCACGCAGTGGCTTCCCCCATGCCTGCAGTGGAAGTCCATGGATACAAACTGTCACTGTTACTGTGGCTACTCAAGATTGAACTGCACTGAAGTACTCTTCACGTCTACAGCTTCATATATTATTACTGTCATTAGCGGTATATAAGAATTAAATTAAATTAAAATTAAAAAAATTCAATGTCTCTATAACTCAGATAACTGATTTAGTTTCTTCATTTTGTACACCATCTTGACAGGGTTTACCGAGAGGAGGATATATAAAGTTGTAAATAAATCAATCTAGGCATGTCATAATTTTTATTTATTCAATTTTAGTTTTCAGCCAATTAAAAGCTTTGAGAGAGTTTAGTGGTACTTTTGCTTCACAGGATTAAATTTTAAGCACACTTATCGGTAAATGCTATTTTTCCCATGCTTTTATAACAAATTTAAAATTGGTAAACTCCAAGAAGTTTGAGATGATTTGAGTTCTGAAGCCTAACTTTTTAAGTACATAAGAATATAAGAATGGCCATACTAGGTCAGACCAATGTTCCATCTAGCTCAGTATCCTGTTTCCACAGTGGCCAAGCCAGGTCATAAGTACAAGGCAAAAAACCCAAATACGTTCCATTATACCGATCCCAGAGCAAGCATTGGCTTCCCCCCATATCTGTCTCATTAGCAGACTAAGGACTTTTCCTCCAGGAACTTGTCTAAAACTTTTTTAAACCCAGATACATTATCCATTCTTACCACAACCTCTGGCAATGTGTTCCAGAGCTTAACTATCTGAGTGAAAAAATATTTCCTCCTATAGATTTTAAAAGTATCTCCCTGTAACTTCATTGAGTGTCCCACAGTCTTTATAATTTTTACATTACATTACATTACATTAGGGATTTCTATTCCGCCTATACCTTGCAGTTGGAGTAAAAAATCAATTCATTTATACCCATTCTACACCACTCAGGATTTTGTAGACTTCAATCATGTCTCCCCTCAGCTGTCTCTTTTCCAAACTGAAGAGCCCTAACCTCTTTAGTCTTTCCTCATATGAGAGTATTAAGATTGATGTCACTTATCAGCACTTATAAGTTCTCTGTGTTGTTCTTTCTGTTGTTTATATATGAAGTACTGTATATACTCAAATATAAACTGAAATCATGGGGCCATCTCAATTCCCTGGTAAAACAAATGTTTTTTTAGTCTCCATATGTTGAGGAAAGTGAGATCCTGTTTCCAACAACAAAATTTGCTGTTCTTGTACAATCGATTATTCCCTCGAGGTTGGATTATTGCAAGGCGGTCTATTTAAGTCTGACCAAGAAAAGCCTTCAAAGACTTCAGTTGATTCAGCATACGGCAGCTAGGTTGATCTTTACAAAATGTAAATTTGATCATGTTTCCCCGCTTTTGTCAAAACTTCATTGGCTCCCGATAATTTCTAGGGTTTATTTTAATTGTGCTTATTTCACATTTAAGATTTTGCATAGTATTTTTCCATCTCTACTCCCTCTATTTTGGAAATCTGTTAGATCTGATACCATCAGATCTACTCAAAATTTCAAACTATCTTTTCCTTCGTTGAAAAGCGTTAACTATTCTGGCAAATTAGGGAAATATCTTCATTTTAAAATGACTGGAACTCTGGAACAATTTTCCTGTCCAACTATTTCAAAAACATCTGAAAACTTGGCTTTTTTTCAAAATTGTAAATCTCATTTCTTTTTGCATTATCCTTATTTTATTTTGCTTATTTCTTTTAAATTTTGTAAACCGTGCCGAGCTCTCTTTTTTTATAGAGAAGATGCGGTATATAAGCATAAGGTTTAGTTTAGTGTCTCGGTTTATAATTGAGTCAACTTGGTAGCTTCTGTACACCCTTTAAAATGACAGGTACTGCTCTCCTGCACACCCCCTCCCGATGACCGGAGCTGCTTTTCTGCACAATCCCCAATGACCAGTGTTGCTCTCCTGCATGGCCCTCGATGACTGATGTTGCTCTTTTGCCCCCCTCCCCAAAGACCGGCACTACCCTTCACTCTACCATGCCGCCGCATCCTCCAGACAGCTGATGCCTCAACCAGTGGCGTAGTGAGGGGGAGAGGTGCCCAGGGCAGTGGCGTCCCTTCCCCGCCCTCTTCTCTGCCTTCCCCGCCACCTCCTGCTGCACACGCATGCCCCTTCCCTTCCCCACACCTCTTTAACTTTCCCAGTGCGAGTAGCAACTCCAGCTTGTTGCTCGCACCAGCATCGGCTCTTCCTCTGAAATTGCTTCTTAGGCGCGGGTCCAGGACGCGAAATCAGAGGAAGAGCCGGCGCTGGCACAAGCAGCAGGTTGAGGTTGTTGCTCGAGCAGGGAACGTTAAAGAGGTACGTGGGAAGGGGATTGTGTACGTGGTAGTGTGGCGTGGGGGGTGGGGAAGGAGAGGAGAGGAGGATGGGTGCCAGCACCCCCACCCAGATGGCACCCAGGGTAGACCACCACCTACCCCCTTTACTACACTAGTGGCCACAGCAACGAATAAAGCCGTTACCCGCTAGTTTATGCAGATCTGGTGCAGGGTAACATAGTAACATAGTAGATGATGGCAGATAAAGACCCAAGAGGTCTATCCAGTCTGCGCAACCTGATTCAATTTAAATTTTTTAATTTAAATTTTTTCTTCTTAGCTATTTCTGGGAAAGAATCTAAAGCTGTACCCAGTACTGTGCTTGGGTTCCAACTGTCGAAGTCTCCATCAAATCTCACTCCAGCCCATCTACACCCTCCCAGTCATTGAAGCTCTCTGCACATGCTCGAGGCCTGATGTCTCCTGCCTTCTCTGAGATTCCGCCCCTGTCCCCTCCTCCTCCCCCCCGCAGGTCTGACCTCTCTCCCTCCTCCCCACATGAGATCAGACATACTTGTGGGACCAGAGCAGCAGCAGTGGTACCACTGTGAAAAAGCTGCGTGTCGCCGACCCTGCTAGGGCCTTCCCTCTGCCACATCATCTATCTACACAATGGAAATTTCTAGTATTTTAATTTAGAAATTAGTCAAATTGCTACAGGTTTAGCAGTATATTACTATTCATACAAAAAGTAAAGGTAGCCCCTGTATGAACAATTTATGGAAAATGCATCTTGTGGTTTGTTACTGGTTTCCCCGGGAATCTTCACGCTGTTCCCAGCTAAGGTCAGATATTCATTTACTGACTGAAAAGAGAGGGAAGGCTCAATTGGCCAGAGGCCAGCTATCTGAGAAGAGATACCAGTTACTCAGATCACGGGCACAGTAAGCAAGTAACCTATCTAATGCACATGAGAGGCTTCATATGCTGTCCATATACTGAAAGCAAATCATATTGATAAAGGTTATGGCACCAATTTGATACAAGTGCTTGAATGAAGAGAGAGGGTTGTTTTCAAAACCTTTTCCTGGATAAATCACTCCACATAAAAATTGCCGTCTCTCTGGCTGAAAAAATATGTGTGGGTTTTCACAATGCACACAATTTTATCGAGATTTGGGAGGGGTGGCCTTTCCAGGAACAGCAGGTATAGAAACAATGATATAAACCGATTTTTGAAGCACCCCTCACACGGACACAAATTTATTTCATCTGTTGATTAGGAATCAGACACTTTCTTGAGATTAAATACACTAGACTGAACCTTTGTTCTTCATGCAAAGTATAGATTGGAGCAACGGTGATTATCTTTCCTGCAGGTTTGCCACCTGATCCCCAGTCAATAGAACAGTCTGAGTCAATTCTGGGTTTTCACAATGGATTTGTAGTGCTGCTTTTCATACAGAAATCAATGGGAGGAGGATCAGAATGAGAAATTCAGGTGTACAGTGTGGCAAAAACCAGGCTGGAGCAGGCCATTTGGCTGAATTTTGCTAAGTTTATACGAAAGCCACAATAGTTCCTTACTACCAAAAGAAATCCAAGTTTTCATATCCTCCTGGTAAGAGCCAGCTGATCCTGTTTTGCTTCTGTAATTGAGTCTAAGCAGGATAAAGTGAACAGGAAGTGCAAGTTTTTATTTCTTCATGCCAACCTGTTTTGTTTTTTGGGTAGAAAAACATGTTCAGCTTACAATCTTTTTCTGCTAATCTTCAATAATTTGTAGAATTAGCTGTGAAATTTAGCACTTGACTGGTAAAAATCCCTAATAAATTTTCATGTAAATGAACAAGATTAAATTCCACAGACCTTGTCATTACTACTATTTTTTCTCCTGCAGGTCTAAATTAGTCATTGTGAAAGAAAAACCTTGTGGGATTTGCTATGAAGAAAAAAAAAAATGTACTAAATGCTGTTCATTGCTATAGTGAACTAGCTGGAATAAATGGCCTCCAACCCTGCCAGTTGAATAGCCACAATCCATTTTAAATCAATGCTCAGTCTGTCTTGTGAGATTGCACAAAGGTCAAAGGATGCCTGGTTTAGGATTTCATGGGAACATATGCTTGTTTGGACATGGGCCAGAAGATCCGTTTACCTGTCTGACAGGTAACAATTACAGAGTGCTAACTAGGCTTGCCTGGCTGGAATGTGACCGCTGAGGCCCAGCACAGTGGATTTGGTTTACCGGTTAGGCAGGTGTAGGCTGTAGATTTCAGATAGGTATGTGCAAGCATGACATTCCAAAGAATCGCTTTCCTCTTAAAGAGACGCTGATGGCCGCAGAGCAAAGGGGGCCAGGCTTGGCACTCGCAGAAGATGATTGCTAGCTGAAGAAAAGTAAAGAAAGGAAATTATTTTCTTTTCCCAGACCGCAGCTCAAGGTAGAACGTGTATGAGAATCACCGGCCAGCTTTGGGTGTGGAAATCACATGGTTTGGCCTTGGGGGCCGTGCATTTCTAAACGAGCCTAGTGAAGAGAAAAGGTGTGTAAGAGATCAAAACTTATAATGCACAGGCCTAGAAGCCTCAAGCAGATGCATTGTTTTGAGTTTCTGGCAGAGGAATGTGCTTTTCTGCTTTTTCTCATTGAGCAGTGTATGTCTACACAGAGACACCACTGAGCTGGATTAAAAGGAGAGATAATTAGACATGAGAGACTTTTATATGCTTGCATGATATTTTTTCTTTTGAGAACATGCCTTATGTCCTAAAGTCACCAATTTCTCATCATATCTGCCCTTTTTTGGGCCTACATTCCAAAGAAAGGGAGGTTTATGTCTTCAGTGTGTGAATGCATGGCCCATTAATAACTGTCTATTCAGGGCATGTCTGAGTGTCAAGAGGAGTTGTATATTTATTTATTTGAATTTATTAACTGCCTTTTCATGAAGAGATTCACCCAAAGCAGTTTGTAATACTTTGAACAGTAATCAGGTAATCAAGTATTTTACCTATCTGTCCTGGCAAGCTCACAATCTAATGGCAGTACCTGAGGCAATGGAGAGTTAAGTGACTTGCCCTGAGTCACAAGGGGCAGTCTGGGATTGAACGTACAACCTTAGGGTGCTGGGGCAGCAGCTCTAACCACTTGGACACACCGCCACTCATTCAGTAAATGGCTCCCAAACTTAGGTGCTAGGATGATGTTCACTAAGCATGAATTCTATAAAGGCAGTTCCATGTGAAGATAAACATGGAATAAACTGAGAGATAGCCAAGGACGCTTTACTTCTGTCAGCAATTCTCGGCAAACATAACATAAAGGCATTTTGTTGTTATCTTCAATTTTTCTGTGGTATGTTTTAGACCTTATTTACCATGGACCCCTGACGAAGGTTTGTCCGAAACACGGACCGTGTCGGGTCCCTTGATTGGTAAAAGGGTTTTATTTATATTATTTTTTGCATTTTAATTTTGATACAATAAATTTGCCTGCATCTTGTACATAGTCTGCAGTTTTGTTGGTTTCTCCTTTAAGAACTTTAACAGAGCCACAATAATCAAAACCCGCATAGCATATACTAAGGAGGGGAGAACTACAATGCTGACAGAACCCATGGATAGCCCAATTAATCCTCGAGGCTCCCACCTACCTCAGTTTTAGAAAATTACTCAAAACACACCTCTTCCAAGGCCAGGACACTTAATTGCCCCCTCCTCAAAGAACCTAAACCTCCTCCCTCCCCCTTTAGCCCCCACCCCCACCCCCCTTGATCCACTCTATCCTGCTCCCAATTCCATCTACTTCGTTGCCTGCAACTCTGTTCAATTAATACTTAACTGTATGTAACTATGTTTAATTAATGTGAACCTCTGTTCAATTAATTCTTAACTGTATGTAACTATGTTTAATTAATGTGACCCGCCTAGAACTCACTGGGTATGGCGGTATACAAAAATAAAGTTATTATTATTATTATAGAATAGAATAGTGGGGTAAAACATCAGGGTGTGCTGTGCTGCCTTCCAGGTCCTCTCCAGCTGAATAATAAAGGAGGATTGATAACAGAATGCATCCCTAAACAGATAGGTTATGAGCTCAGTTTTAAATTTCTTACACATGCCATGAAGACTTACACATTTAATCCAACTAATAACTTTTTGGATTGGCATCTACTACTACTTATCATTTCTATAGCACTACCAGCAGATACATGCATTGCTGTACATTTGATCCATGCCACATTTTGATGAGATTTCTGAGGAGCTAATGAAGGCTCTTGACAAAGTATTCAAAGGCAAGGAAATAACACTCCAAATGAAGATGAGACTTGTCCATGCACTCATTGTCAGCGGCGTGCAGGAGAAGCTAAAGGAGAGGAGAGGAGAGGAGCTGGTAAATGCAGCGGGAGGCAGAGCAAGGCGCTAGCAGCGCCAGAAACCTAGTGGGGCTTGCGGGGTTGCGGCGAGAGGAAGCTCCACCCACCCCACCGCGTCAGCAGTCAGCGTCCGGGCTCCTCCATAAAGGAGGCGAGCCAACGGGTGCTGCTCTACTCGTGGCGTGCAGGAGAAGCTAGAGGATCGGAGAGGAGAGGAGAGGAGCTGGTAAACGCAGCGGGAGGCAGAGCAAGGCGCTAGCAGCGCCAGAAACCTAGTGGGGCTTGCGGGGTCGCGGTGAGAGGAAGCTCCGCCCACCCCACCGTGTCAGCAGTCAGCGTCCGGGCTCCTCCATAAAGGAGGCGAGCCAACGGGTGCTGCTCTACTCGCGGCGTGCAGGAGAAGCTAGAGGATCGGAGAGGAGAGGAGCTGGTAAACGCAGCGGGAGGCAGAGCAAGGCGCTAGCAGCGCCAGAAACCTAGTGGGGCTTGCGGGGTCGCAGCGAGAGGAAGCTCCCCCCACCCCACCGCGTCAGCAGTTAGCGTCCGGGCTCCTCCATAAAGGAGGCGAGCCAACGGCGCGCAGCCGTTCGGCGCGCGGCGAAGGCGAGCGGCAAAGGCGCTCGCCTTAGCGAGAGCGCCTTTGCGAAGAGCCTTAAGGAGAGCCTTACAGGAGAGCCAATTCTAGGACAACAGGACACTAGAGGTCCTCCAGGCACCCTAACCTCAATCTTACATCCTACAAGCACCATAATCTTACACCACACATCTTTTACCCTATAATCGTTCCTCCAAATCATTCACCCTAAGCACCCTACTGCTTAGATCTCTCTGACATCCTAACTTTCAACTCTGACATCCTAACTTTCAACTCTATCCATCAACTTTCAACTCTATCCATTTACTCATTTGCAGGCAGATCACTTACATTACCTAAGTATGGCAGGGCGCACAAGAAGTGTGAAGCCTACAAGCAAGATTGGAATTCCCCACACGGAGGTGATTCGGGAGGTGACCTCAGCCTACGCACAGACGGAGGAGGACACAACACCGGGGAAGGAGGTCTCCGTCCAGACCGAGGCCATCCCGCAGCAGTACAACACGGCCTCTATACAAACAGAGGAGGTCATCCAACAGGACGACGTCATCATGCAGGAATTACAGAGCCTCAGGGAGGAGGTGAAACGCCTGAGAGACATTAGAGAGGATGAGGCCTACATCGATGGACTAGTGCAGGAGCTGTCCCAAATCACCGAACAGGCCCATGACAGGTCCCTCACTGAGACACCAGGGCCGTCGACGATGAGTCCAACTGTTGGAATCAAGGAGATGGCTAGAGACACTGACTCCTGGCAGCTAGTGACCTCCTCCACAGGTAAACGTAGGAGACCCCCCCCCCCCCATCTACAATCTCTTCACCTTCTTATTCTTTCTCTTACCAGGGTAGCTCCACATCGACTCCACAACTCAACCTGAGGAACAGATTCCAGGTCTTGCAAGAAGAGACTATCGACTTGAAGCAGGAAGAGACTACCGACGTTCAACACACGACTCCATCTCCGGCCACAACAGACCGACCCCCCCAAAAGAAGCGCAGAGTAATAGTCATCGGGGATTCCATGCTGAGAGGCACCGAGGGACCAATATGCAGACCGGATATGCAGTCGAGGGAGGTCTGCTGCCTGCCGGGAGCCAGAATACGGGACATGACCGCCAGACTTGATAGACTTCTCAGGCCCCGGGACCACTTTCCCATGCTGCTCATCCACGTCGGAACAAATGACACTGCCAGGAACGCGCCGGAGGACATAGCTAGAGACTTCGGAGCTCTGGGAGAAAAGCTGAAGCAGACAGGAGCACAGGTAGTATTCTCTTCTATTCTTCCTGTTAGGGGCAAGGGAAGAGATAGAGACGAACGCATCCTGAAGACAAACGAATGGCTACAGCGATGGTGCCGAGAATTGAACTTCGGATTCCTAAATCATGGAGAGGCACTACAGGGACTCCAGGGACCAGACGGACTTCACCTGACCAGCAGAGGTAAGAACGTCTTCGGACACCATTTAGCCCGCCTGCTTCGAAGGGCTTTAAACTAGGTAAGTCGGGGGAGGGCACCCACTTATATACCAGTGCAGTAAGAAACAATCCTGATGTGGTGATCCAAAACTGCGCTTCTAAGTCCGAGGTAAGTACCCTCACTGCTAAAAGTTCACTAGGAGACACTTTGAGTCAGATAGGAAACTCTCTACAGGGGTTAAACAAACGCACAGAGTGGAGAGCTATGTATGTTAACGCATATAGTTTAGGGAATAAATTTCTAGAACTGGAAACAGAAATTGTGAAAGCCGACCTAGACGTGGTGGCAATATCAGAAACATGGATCACGGACTCCCATGGGTGGGATACAACTATACCAGGATACAACCTGATTCGACAAGACAGGAAGAGTAAGCTAGGAGGAGGGGTAGCACTTTACATCAAAGAGAACATCAAAATAACCAGGATCACAGATGTTAAGTACACCGGGGAATCCATCTGGGTCATCCTGGCCAGAGGTGGAGAAAAGTGCCTGTACCTTGGTGTGGTATACAGACCCCCAAGACAAACAGAGAGACAAGGATAACGAATGATTGAAGACATTGAAAATATTACACTACGGGGGGACACTGTTCTGCTAGGGGACTTCAACATGCCCGATGTAGACTGGAACACACTCTCAGCGACAATTTGTGGTAGTAAGAGGATTTTGACATCCATGATGGGAGTACAGCTCAAACAAATGGTGCTAGAGCCCACTAGGGCCAAGGCCATCCTAGACCTCGTACTTACAAACGGCGAGAGTGTCTCGGAGGTCTCAGTGGGAGAAACGCTAGCTACCAGTGACCATAACATGGTATGGTTCAACCTCAGGAAAGGCTTCCCTAAATCACAAACAAAAACGAGGGTACTCAATTTCCGGGGCACTGATTTCGCACGTATGGGAGATTTCGTCCATCAGACGCTGCAGGATCAAGAAGCAATTGATAATGTGGAAGCCATGTGGTCAAACCTGAAATTGACCCTACACGAGGCAACTATCCGCTACATAAAATTGGTAAATAAACAACAAAGAAACAAAAAACCCCAATGGTTCACTGAAGAGGTCGCGTACCTCGTCAAGGAGAAAAAAAGAGCGTTTCTTTCATACAAACGTACGGGAACAGGTGAAGCTAACATTGAATATAGGACCAGGTCTGCAGCAGTCAAAACAGCAGTCAGGGAGGCCAAACTTGAAGTGGAAGAAACTCTAGCAAAGAACATTAAGAAAGGGGACAAATCCTTCTTCAGATACATTAGTGACAGGAAAAAAAACACAAACGGGATAGTACGCCTCAGAACACCGGACGGGAAATACGCGGAAACAGATTCTGATAAAGCCAAACTACTGAATGAGTACTTCTGCTCGGTTTTTACCTGCGAGGCACCGGGGCAAGGGCCACATCTGGAAGCAATGTCAAGCGTGGAAGACCCATTTCAGAATTTTGAGTTCACACCAGCTGATGTCTACAGCGAATTGTCAAGACTCAAGGTGAGCAAAGCCATGGGTCCAGACGAATTGCACCCAAGAGTGCTCAGAGAGCTGTGCGATGTCCTGGCGGAACCATTAGCCATGCTCTTCAATCTCTCCCTAAAAAAGGGGAGAGTCCCCCTGGACTGGAAAACAGCGAATGTTGTTCCTCTGCACAAGAAGGGTTGCAGAGCGGAGGCTGCGAATTACCGTCCAGTGAGTCTCACATCGATAGTATGTAAACTCATGGAAACACTAATTAAACGTAAGTTGGACACGATCTTGGATGAGGGGAATCTTAGGGATCCTAGTCAGCATGGATTCACTAAGGGTAGGTCATGTCAATCCAACCTTATCAGCTTCTTTGATTGGGTAACAGGAAAGTTGGACTCAGGAGAGTCTCTAGACATAGTATATTTGGATTTCAGCAAAGCTTTTGACAGCGTCCCACACCGCAGGCTACTAAACAAGATGAAATCAATGGGGTTGGGTGAGACGATAACTGCATGGGTCAATGATTGGCTGAGTGGTAGACTTCAGAGGTGGTGGTCAACGGTACCCTCTCTGAAACATCGGAAGTGACCAGCGGAGTGCTGCAGGGCTCGGTCCTGGGTCCTCTCCTTTTTAACATATTCATAAGGGTCTTGACACGAGGACTACAGGGTAAAGTAACACTATTCGCCAATGACGCAAAACTGTGCAACATAGTAAGTGGAAGCTTTTTACAGGATAGTATGACACAGGACCTTCGTACGTTGGAAAACTGGTCCTCGACATGGCAGCTAGGCTTCAATGCTATGAAATGTAAGGTCATGCACCTCGGTAGCAGAAATCCGTGCAGAACTTACACCTTAAATGGAGTAACATTAGCTAGGACCTCAGTAGAACGAGATTTGGGAGTAATCATCAGTGCAGACATGAAGGCTGCCAAACAGGTGGAGAAGGCCACATCCAAGGCAAGGCAAATGATGGGATGTATCAATAGAAGTTTCATCAGTCGGAAACCAGAAGTCATAATGCCGCTGTACAGAACCATGGTGAGACCTCATCTGGAATACTGTGTGCAATTCTGGAGGCCACATTACCGTAAAGACGTGCTTAGAGTCGAGTCGGTTCAGCGGATGGCCACTAGGATGATCTTGGGGTTCAAGGGTCTCTCGTACGAAGAGAGACTGAGCAGACTGCGGCTCTACACTCTAGAGGAATGAAGGGAGAGGGGGGACATGATTGAGACATTTAAATTCATCACAGGACGTGTCGAGGTGGAAGATGACATCCTCTTCCCCAAAGGACCCTCGACCACAAGAGGGCATCCGCTTAAACTTAGAGGGGGGAAATTTAGTAGTGACACCAGGAAGTATTTTTTCACGGAGAGGGTGGTAGACCACTGGAATAAGCTTCCGGTGCAGGTGGTCGAGGCTACCAGCGTGCTCGACTTTAAGAGTAAATGAGACTTTTACGTGGGATCCCTACGTAGGACGAGTCACTAGCATCTAGACTTATTGGGGTGGGTCAGTAGAGTGGGCAGACTTGATGGGCTATAGCCCTTTTCTGCCGTCATCTTTCTATGTTTCTATGTTTCATTTTCTCAGTGGTCAATTATGGATGTGAAAGCAGGACATTATGGAAACAAGACAGGAAGAAGATTGACTCATTTGAGCTTTGGTGTTGGAGAATGATTTTAGGCGTGCCTTGGAATGTCAAAAAAACTAGCAAATGCATTCTGGAAGAGATCAAACCGGCTATGTCACTCTAAGTCCAAATGATGAAGTTACGATTGTCTTATTTTGGTCACACCATCGAAAGATAAAGATATTTGGAGAAGGACATTATGTTTGGGAAGATCAAAGGAACCAGACGAAGAGGCTGGACATGTTGAAAACAATCGTGGGGATGACGCTAGAGGACCTTACTGGACTAGCACAAATCTGATCTCTTTTTAGATCTGTAATTCATCAAGTCACTAGGACTTGAGCATAAGTTGATGGCACCTAACTAACTAACTAAAGAGAAGTCAGATATTTATATTTAATATATCTGACCTTAGACAAGTCCAAAAATTCTTCAAAAAAACACAATTTCAGCTCCTAGTACAATCTCTAATCCTAAGTATCCTATACTATTGCAACATCTTCTACCTCCCCTGCCCTGCAATAATGATTAAACAACTACAGACAATTCAGAATACAGCTTTGAGACTCGTTTACTCATTGAAAAAATATGACCACATTACTGAGGCATTCATCAATTCTCATTGGCTTCCAATCCAGGAAAGAATACAATTTAAATTCTACTGTATACTATTTTAAAACTATAAATGGAGACAGCCCAATCTACCTAAATGACCGCCTCATCCAAACCACCTCTACCAGGCATAGAAAAAACACACACCCCTTTCACTTACCCCCCAATCAAAGAAGTAAAATGGAAAAAACTATACGACGGCCTACTAGTCACTCAAGCAGCAAAAATAGACAACCAAATCTCCAACCTATTGACAACAACCCCAGACTACAAGATGTTCAGAAAGGAAATAAAAACTATACTCTTCAAGAAATCCCTTAATAAAGCTTAATACCATGAATACCCCCTTCTTAACATCCCCTCCCTAACCCCAGATCCTACTTATCCCTCTCTTGGAAACCATCTCTGATCTAACATTGTAACCCTTCTTCCATAACTCTTTTTGTAATCCGCTTTGAACCGAAAGGTAATGGCGGAATAGAAATCTGTAATGTAAAGTAATTCTGGATCTATGAGTGCTTATGCATCTCTTCACTTGTGCAAAGAGGCTCTAGCCAAAACTTACACTAGTATTAGGTGTATAACAGCATCATTTTTCTCATCTCATATTCAATTTTATCAGCCAAAGAGAGCTCTTAGTTCCCTAAATGATATTATAGTGGTGATTCCTGCTTATTCGGTATATCGCCTGAACAAAACATTTTAAACAACTATACTTGGAAGAAGTGCAGAACTTTAGAATTTTGTACCTGTGAGGATTAGACTGACAATACATTATATGAGATTTTGACATTTAATAATAATAATAATAATAACTTTATTTTTCTATACCGCCATAATCTTACGACTTCTAGGCGGTTCACAATAAAGAGAGCTGTACAATAAGCGAATTACAATCTTAAAGACCAATGAATTGCAATCTTAAAAATCAGCGAACTACAATATAGTATTAACATGTTACAGTGAAGGGGCTGGATGGCCAGCGAATTACAGAATACAAATGGAGAGGAAGACACTGAACAGACAGAGAGTACAGAATACAATTGGTGAGGGAGCGTAGTATCAGCATGAAAAGTAATAGCTTTTGAAGGAGGGAGTATTTTGACTAGGAAATAAATCTATTGGACAGAGCAGTCTTAATTACTTTCCGAAAGGCACCGTAAGTCAATCTGGCTCTATCAAGGAAGTTAATTTAGTAAGAACCGGTTTCAAAAATGTTTTACTCCCCCTTTTACTAAGCTACGGTAGAGATTTCTACCATGGCCCAGAGCACTAAATGCTCTGACTTTGCTTCGACGCTCATAGAATTCCTATGAGCATCAGAGCAGTGTTGGAGCATTTAGCACTCCGGGCCAGGGTAGAAACTTCTCCTGTGCCTTAGTAAAATTGAAGGCTAATTAACTAATTATTATACTAGTTGATATGGTGTTTCTGTCTTTGGGTTAGTATACTTTGAATATGTAATGATTTTATGTTGATTGTATTTCGAGATAATGTATTAATTTTTTTAAGATGGCTTTTATGAATAATGAATAATTTTCCTTTTTTTTATTTTTACATCCCTACTTTATGTTTTTTTCCCAATATATGTTTTTTTCACCAATTGAAAATATGTAACTTTTCCCCCCTTTCCTCCCTTTTTCATGTTTGTTTTTAATGTATTATTTAATTTAATTAATTAACAAATATGTGTTTTTGGTTTTTACTTTTATAATGTTTTACTAATATGACTGAATGTTCTTTTATAATCTGTTTTTAAATGTACATCGCTTAGAATGTTTTAAATAGGCGATCCATCAAAAATAAAGTGAACTTGAACTTGAACTTGAACTTGTTGCATTCCGTCTAGAACTTGGTGGTTAAGTGGAATATAAGTGTAGGGTTACCAGACGTCCGGATTTCCCCGGACATGTCCTGCTTTTCAAGGACATGTCCAGGGGTCCGGACAGCTTTTCAGAACCCGGCACTTTATCCAGGTTTTAATAGCTTCCTGTCAAAATCGCATTGGAAAGTGGCACCTGCGCATGCGCGGACACAATGCAGTGATGTCACATGCACGCGTGCGTGCGACATCATTGCGTCACTTCTGCGAGGATGCCGGCTGGGGGGACAGAATGGGGTGTGACACAGGTGGAATGGGGCAGAACTGGGCAGGCCTGGAGTTGTGGCCATGGGTCCGGATTTTCCTTCGGGAAAATCTAATAACCCTATATAAGTGTCAATATTAAAATAAAATATCCAGATTCAGTGCTTCTTTTTCTAAGATCACCTTGAAGCACAAGCCAGTTTTGGGGTGGGTTTTTTTTAATTTTTCTTTCATGGGCCTTCATTATAATAATATACAGAAGCAGCACTGCAAAATGCAGTTAAACTGTTTTAATGAAGTATCTATGTAAAAGGTAATAGGATTTGATATACTGCCTTTCTATGGTACAACCAAAGCAGTTTACATTTATTATATGCAGATACTATTTCTGTCACTAGTGGGCTTACAAGTTAAGGGGTTCTTTTATCAAGCTGCGGTAGGGGGTTTAACGTGCGTAATACCGCGTGTTAAACTGCCTGCCTTGCTAGCTGCTAACACCTGCATTGAGCATGCATTAGTTTTTTGCCGGCCGGGGGGCTTAGTGCGTGATGAAATGTCCGACGCGCTAACCCCACTAGCACAGCTTGATAAAAGGACCCCTAAGTCTTGTACCTGGAGCAATGGAGGATTGAGTGATCTGTCCAGAAGAGCTGCAGTGGGAATCTCCATTCCCTCCCGCCCACCCCTAGCTCATTTCTTTATTTATAGTCTTAATTTATAGTCAATTATTCTAATTAGGAAAACAGGAGAACTCTTTATTAGATATTCTTATTAAATTTATTTTCCTTCTAAGAATCAAACACTAAATAAGCATACAACAATGGTTGCAGGTGGATCATTTTAATAGAATCTATCTAGGTTTACCTCTAACACGTATCAAAGCATTACAAACGATACAGAACTCAGCTGCTCAGTTGTTGATGGGAGTATCTCACTATGAACACATTTTTCCTATCTTAAAGAAATTACACTAGCTGCCAATATTATTTTGTGTTCAATTTAAGATCTTAAAACTTGTCCAACAAGGTGTTTATGACACCTTGCCTAATTATTTGGCCAAATGCTTGACAGCCCACCGAGAGCACTAAAGATCTAAAAATCGTTGGTTACTTGATACAAGGAAAACGAACAGTGTTCGATATATGCGAACTAAAAAAATCTTGTTTCTCAACTGCTGGGCCAGTTTTATGGAATGCCATGACTGGCACCTTGAGGTTTTGTAGAAATTTGCTGCAGTTTAGAAAATTGCTCAAAACCTATCTTTTTGCTCATGCTTTCCATGGTTAGCATTTTTTCTCTCTGAAAGTGATGCCTCTCTGAAAATGATAATGTTTACCTCTTTTAAGGCTGTTATAAGGTATTATTAGTGATTCTGATCCCTAATTTTCATCTGCTTGTATGTGGTTGTTTTAAAATATAAGGTTAAGGTGTGAGTCACTGTGGAGAAAAATACTAAATAAAGCATAATATATAATCCTAAGGCTCTCTATATTAGTCATATATTCCTAATAGCTTAATAAGGTTTAATTAATTAATCAGCTCAATAATAAGATGCAGACAGTAGTCCAGCAACAAGAAGGGTGCTATCCAGTCTTTTGCACTGAGTGTCACATGTATGATTTTCTCCCAGTTGGTGAGAAGTTGTATGTGTGTGCTTGCTACAAAGAGAACATAAGAATTTGCCTCCGCTGGGTCAGACCAGAGGTCCATCGCGCCCGGCAGTCCGCTCCTAACTCTCAGAGAATGAATACGTTCCCTTGAGGCTACAGTAGCAGACTTGGAGGAGCTGAGGGAGACAGAGAAGTACATAGAGGAGACCTACAGAGATGTTGTAGAGAAGTCCCACCTTCAGTCTGATAGCTTCGTGATGCCTTGAAGGAGAGAGGTCTCCTAAAAGGAGAGCATCACCTTGGTGAAGTAGGAAATAATCCTGTAGCCAGGATCTGCCCACCGGGAGATGTAATATCCTCTCGCACCAAGGATGTGTCTCCAGGGGCTTCTGCTCAGGAGGGAAGGGTTAGGACAGCTGTTATAGTTGGTGATTCGATCATTAGGCATTTAGATAGCTAGGTGGCTGGTGGGCATGAAGATCACCTCGTCACTTGCCTGCCTGGTGTGAAGGCGACAGACCTCACATGTCACTTGATAAGATTTTAGATAGTGCTGGGGAGGAGCCAGCTGTCTTGGTACATGTAGATACTAATGACATAGGAAAATGTGGGATGGAGGTTCTAGAAGCCAAATTTAGGCTCTTAGGTTGAAAGCTGAAAGCCAGATCCTCCAGGGTAGCATTTTCAGAAATTCTTCCAGTTCCACATGCAGGATCCAAGAGGCAGGCAAAGCTCCAAAGTCTCAAAGTGTGGTTGAGACAATGGTGCAGGATTTGTTAGGAACTAGGCTACTTTCTGGGAAAGGGGGAGCCTATTCCAAAAAGATGGACTCCACCTTAATTGGGATGGAACCATGCTGCTGGCACTAATGCTTAAAAATGAGATAGCTTCTATATCACTGGCTATTCATAGGCTGGTTCCAGATAATAATATCAATAAACAATTTCCAGTCCTTCCAAATTTTTCATTATAACCCTATAATGATCCTCAGAGGGCTCCAAAGGCCATTTGTTCGCATCTGACATCAGTTCTGGTTTTTAAATTAGATAATAATCCAGAACTGATTGCCTAGAGAGGGCGAGTCACTTTTAGCCAGCAAGCACGAACCCATTATGGAAAAAGATAATTATACTAAGAGACAATTAGTAACTTATATGGTATGTAAAGCTCAGTCGATAACTATAACTCACAACCCCTTTATACAATAGACATCCAGTCAATTTCTTCATTCAAACCATTTGAGACTAAAGTTTTCAAAGAATATATCCATTTTTGTTCTTTTATATTCAATGCTTTTTTATAGTTGCCACCCTCCCTCCCTACATATACAGTATCAATGATGCGCCATTTAATATCCTGCCAAGTGTGGTTCATAAGTTTCCAATGATTTACAATTGGGGCTGTATCTGTCTCAGTGTTAACTCTAGACTTATGCTCATTCAATCGTATTTTAACTGATCTATATGTTCTACCCACATATATCTTTTCACAAGGGCATTGGATAATATATATGACATTCATTGTATCACAATTGGTAACTGATCTTGAGTAAATTTCTTCACCCATTTGTGGATGGATCCATACAGCGCCCAGCATAGTAAGAGAACACCACTGACAATGGCCACATGCATCGTGAGCACCACATTGTCCGGTTGTATCAGGACCATGAATAATTTCACCTATGTTACGGTGTCTCTGATATGCAAAAATCGGGCGCTCAGGCATCTCATTTAACATTTGTATTATATGCCAATGTTTAGGGATTACCTGTTTTATTTTTAACAATAGCATTGTATAGATTTGCCCAGAGGGGGTACCCGAAAGCCATTATAAAAAAAGGCATATTTAAGAGCAAAGTATTCTAATCGGGATCTCCTCCTACTAAATGAAAGACAAACATCGGAGTTAGAACTGATATTTGTACAAAAGTACACAATGCTATCAACAGAACTTCAGATCAGCAACGCGGTGCTCAGTCCAAAGCTTCCCTCTGACTCAGCTTCCTGTTTCCGCCCAGGCAGTTCAGTCAGAGCGAAACTTTTGACTGAGCACCACGTTGCCGATCTGAAGTGCTGTTGATGCCAGGGGTAGAAGGAGGCCCGTTGCCGATCTTAAGTGTCATCGCAGGGGGGGGGGGGGCGCCGATGCCGCTCATCGCCGTTGCAGCCCAGACGCTGCCGATGGCTCCAATGCGATCTTGCTGGCCCTGCGCGGACCGGCACTGGATGACCCGGACCTGGCCGGCTGTGCACCCCCCCTAAGGCATGCACCCGGGGTGGACCGCCCCCCCTTGGTACGCCACTGGCATAAGATAACATAAAATTTTATTGGTATACCGCAATACACCGTGAAGTTTGATGGGGTTAACAGGAAATAGCTGAAAATCATACATAAGTGGTAAGTATATAATTACAAGTAACATTGGAGTATAAATAACAAAGGACCATGGTAAGTCAGAGTCAAGAACAAAAGAAGTAGGGAATACAAGGAGAGCTCAAGAGATGAACAGAGGTACAGTCTCCGTACAGGTATAGATACGGAGACCCGAGAGGGTGGGTGAGGTGAGGGGGAAGGACGAAGAGTAGAGAGAGGCCATAACTAGAGTACTTTCCTTCATCTTGAGGAGCGTGGAGGTCGCAGGATTTAGTGATTCACTAGGAATTTGTTGAACAAGAATGTTTTTAGTGTTCGCCTGAAATGATGTATGAGGTAAAAGACCCTATAATGGGGAGTAATTCCCAACTGTAGAGAGCTGCTTGGTAGGATAACAGTTTTATTACATAAGCTTTCATAGGTCTTCCTTGCAAGGGGGGGGGGGTAGGTGAAGATGACGTTGGAACGCAAAAGACGGTTCAGAGGGGTAAACTCAAATACATCAGTCATGCATTTTGGTAGGAGGCCATAGACGGCCTTGTACATGAAGCAACCCAGTTTGAATAGCGATCAGGCCTCGATCAGTAGCCAGCGCAGTTGTTTGTAGTAGGGCGTGATGTGGTCTGTTTTTCGTAGGCCAAAGATAAGGCGCACCACAGTGTGCTGAATCGTCCGGAGTTTGTTGTAGTGTTTCATGGGGTATGAGATGTAAGTGAGGTTGCAGTAATCTAGCATGCTAAGGATCAGAGCTTGGCATAGGATCTGGAAGGGAAGGGGGGTTGAAGTAGGAGTGGATTGATCTTAGTTTCCAGAGTGCTGTAAAACCTTTTCGGACCTCTGCAGTGATTTGGCTTTCCATGGTCATCTTTCGGTTTAGGGTCACTCCTATTATTTTGATAGTGGGTTGTGCCCCTGATCATGATGTTTTCCCCACAAAATTACTTCTACCCATTTAAATGAAATTCCATACTATTGTACCATTAAGAATTTCTTGCATGTTTTATATACTGTATATACACTCACACCAGAATATTTTTTGTTGTATCTTCCACAGAACTTGGCCAATTCATATGAAATTTAGTGCGTCATGTCCTGAATGAAGCTGATGTAAAATGTTGTAAATATTTCTCATGCACCACAACACTTTTTAATTTTGTAATCTTCTCCCCACTGGGATGTGGGCTCCAACCAGCAACTACAGTCTTTACCCATTGAGACTACTTCTTTCTATTCCAAAAAAAGAAAAATTCCACTTTAGCGAAGGAAAGAAAATTGAGTGCAGTCTCAACTCTGGTCTGTGTGAGGCACTGCATTCCAACACTGCCACAAAGAATGCTGTGTGGCGGGGAGTAAGAACAGCGAGCATCAACATTGCACCAGCCAAGTGGGTTCTGGAGTGGCCAGGTATGATTTCAATCTCAAAAATAAAAAGTACTTCAATGCAAAGAGTGTGAACTTTCTTTTATTTTTCCCCACTCAGGGTCATTCATCAAAATCAAAATTCACTTATTAAAGATGGTATGTTGCTTTAATATCTTCTAATTGTGAGATCCCCTGTGCTGAAGCATAAAAATTTGGAAACAAGTGTTATAAAAAATTTTCAGCCTATTTCTATTGTACCTTTTCTTGGAAAGGTCATAGAAAAGACTGTCCTCTCTCAGTTAGATAATTTTGTTCATGAGATTGATTGTTTGGATTCCAATCAATTTGGTTTCCGGAAGAATCATAGTGTAGAATTACTTTTGATCTCCTTTATCAATACTTTGCGATTAGGAATGGATCAACAAGGCATTTTGTCTTGTATCTTTAGATATATCTGGAGCATTTGATTTGGTTGATCTCCACAAATTGTTGGGTAGATTGTATAATCTTGGAATGAATGATGTTGTTTTCAATTGGTTTAAAACATACTTGTTAGGACGTTCCTTTGAAGTGAGGAATGGATGTAAGATTTCAGGAGTATATTTAACTAGGACAGGAGTGTCACAGGAATCGGCGCTTTCTGCCCTATTATTTAACATCTATATAAGAACATAAGAACATAAGAAGTTGCCTCCGCTGGGTCAGACCAGAAATCCATCGCGCCCAGCAGTCCTCTCCCGCGGCGGCCCATCAGGTCCATGACCTATAAAGTGATCCTTGTCTAAATCATTTAATCCCCCTTGTCCTTCTATCTATGCCCTATCATAACCTATCTCTACCTCTATCTGTATCCCTCAATCCCCTTATCCTTCAGGAATTTATCCAATCCTTCTTTGAAACCCAGTAGTGTACTCTGTCTTATCACAACCTCCGGAAGCGCATTCCAGGTGTCCACCACCCTCTGAGTGAAAAAGAATTTCCTAGCATTGGTTCTAAACCTGTCCCCTTTCAATTTCTCTGAGTGCCCCCTTGTTCTAGTGGTTCCCAGTAGGCTAAAGAATCTGTCCCTTTCTACCTTCTCTATGCCCTTCATGATCTTGAAGGTCTCTATCATGTCTCCTCTGAGTCTCCGCTTTTCCAGGGAGAAGAGCCCCAGCCTTTCTAACCTTTCAGCATAAGAAAAGTTTTCCATACCTTTTATCATTTTCATCATTCTTCTCTGAACCCTCTCAAGTATTGCCATGTCTTTCTTGAGGTACGGTGACCAATATTGGACACAGTACTCCAGATGCGGGCGCACCATCGCGCAATATAGTTGCATGATGACTTCCTTCGTCCTTGTTGTAATACCCTTCTTAATAATACCCAACATTCGGTTTGCTTTCTTTGAGACTGCTGCACATTGTGCCGTTGATTTCATTGCTGTGTCTACCAGCACACCCAAGTCTTTTTCAAGGGTACTTTCCCCTAGCACTGATCCCCCCATTTTGTAGCTGAACATCAGGTTCTTTTTCCCTATATGCATGACCTTGCATTTCTCTATATTGAAGCTCATGTGCCATTTATTTGCCCACTCTTCCAGTTTATTTAGGTCCCTTTTTAGGTCTTCACAATCTTCCATGGTTCTAACCCTGCTACAGAGTTTCGTGTCATCCGCAAATTTTATAACTTCACACTTCGTCCCCGTTTCTAGGTCATTTATAAATACATTGAACAGCAGCGGCCCAAGCACCGACCCCTGCGAAACACCACTCGAGACCCTCCTCAAGTCCGAGTAGTGGCCCTTCACACCAATCCTTTGCTTTCTGCCTGCCAACCAGTGTTTAATACGTCCCCTTCCACTCCGTGATTCCACAGCTTCCTAAGTAGCCGCTCATGAGGTACCTTGTCAAAGGCTTTTTGGAAGTCGAGATAAATGATGTCTATGGGTTCCCCTTTGTCCATCTTGCTGTTTATCCCTTCAAAAAAGTGCAGTAAGTTCGTTTGGCACGATCTTCTCTTGCAGAAGCCATGCTGGCTCGCTTTCAGTTGTCCATTTTTTTCTATGTGCTCACAGATGCTGTCTTTTATCAGTGCTTCTACCATCTTGCCTGGAACTGAAGTCAAGCTTACCGGTCTGTAGTTCCCCGGGTCACCCCTCGATCCCTTTTTGAAGATAGGTGTGCTATTTGCTATTTTCCAGTCCTCCGGGATCTCCCCAGTTTTCAAGGATAGGTTACAAATTTGTCGGAGTGTTTCCGCTATCTCGTTTCTTAGTTCTTTTAGTACTCTTGGGTGGATTTCGTCCGGGCCTGGTGATTTGTCACTCTTCAATCTATCTATCTGTTTGAGGACATCCTCATGGCTTACCTCTAATTTTGACAGTTTTTCTTCTTGATCTCCACTTATGATCTCTTCGGGTTCTGGTACATTGGATGTGTCCTCGCTCGTGAAGACTGATGAGAAGAACTTGTTTAACCTGTCTGCTACCTCTTTTTCCTCTAGGCAACTTATTTGGGTCCTTAGGAGTTGAATATCAAATATATGCAGATGATATCATTTTTTACTTCCTAGTAGGTGGAGGGGATAAGACTGTTGAACAATTATTGACTGTATACATGTGTAAAATTGAAGAGTGGATGGGAGAACAAGGTCTGAAACTGAATGTAGACAAAACCGAAATAATGTTTGTAGGAAAGCCAGATTACCAGTGGCCCACAGAGGTGAAAGTTATTGATGATATTCTCTTGGTACATGAGTCTTTGACCATTTTAGGTGTGAGGCTTGATAATGTCCTAACAATGAAGCTGCAAGTGACTAAGACTATTCAAGCATGCTTTGCACAAATGCACTTGTTATACCGATTGAAACTAATGTTAGCACCATATGATTTTCAAACTGTTGTTCAGGCTGTGGTTTTGTCAAGACTCAATTACTGCAAAGCCCTGTACCTTGAAATAACAAAAGCAAGATGCAGGGCATTGCAGGTTATACAAAATGCAGCAGCATGATTAATAATGGGATTATCTAAATTTGATCATATTTCACCATATCTCCAAAAATTGCACTGGCTTCCAGTCACCTTCAGAGTACAGTATAAAGCAGTGATGATTTGCTATCAATTCTTGTATGGAAATATCCCAGAATTGTTTAAGAATAATATACTCAGCTGTATACCAAAAAGATCTCTGCGTTCTGAGAATTTAGCTTTACTGAGGACGTCTGTGAAGCCAAGACTTGTTGAGACTGGTAAAATGACTTTCTGTTGTGCAGGAGTTAAGCTATGGAACTCCTTGGTGGGTCAGATACGAAATTGCTGTGAAAAGGGCAGGTTTAGAAAATTACTTAAGACCCAGTTATTTGTAGATGCCTTTTTTTTTTAGCTATTTCTGGTAAAGTTGATGAATTATCCATGATTTTTTATTATCCAAACTATAGTATCTTTCTGAGGATTCTGTGCATGTTTATTTTATTATATGTCTATTTTATTATGTATTTGTTTTATCATGTGTCTATTTTAAACACTATGGGGCTCATAATCGAAATGGAAATACATCTAAAAACTGGCCTAAATCGGCACATAGACAATCAGTGAGACAAGTTGTCCAAGTGCCGATAATCGAACCAGGTTTTAGACGTATCTAAAAATGACTTAGGCCATCACAGTGCTGCAGTACGCCCAGAGCTAAAAGGGATGTTTTAGGAGGAGTGGTGAGGGCAGGATTTGGGCGGGATGTGGGCCATCCTAGACTGCATGTAGAACTGAAAGTTTTACAACACTGCCTAGACAGAACTTGGACGTTGTGACTTAGGCCATCTAAAACCAGGTCTAAGTCCACAGAAGGTATCCAAAATGACCAGATAACCACTGCAGACACAAAGTGCACACCCCCACACACTGCCCCAGTGATCACTGACCCCACCCCCACCCCCATAAAAATCATAATAACAGCTTTACATATCTGCCTCCAGAACATCAGCACCTGGCAGCTGGCAAAGAAAAGCTTAGTAGAGCTGCACAGAGGTGGCTTAAGTGATCTTGGGGGTGGGTTAGTGAACCATAGAGAGGAGGACCCAGGCTCATAAGCCACTCTAATCACTGCATTCATGGTGAAACATGTGCATCCCCCAAAACCCCCAAACCCTTTTGTACTGCCATATAAGTGGCACCTGTAGCCATAAGGGCTATTGGGGTAGTAGATAGGTGGGTCTAGTAGTTCTGGGGGTGTTTGGGGGGGCTCACCATGACCTATAAGGGAGTTGTGGTGAGATATTTATGTGGTACCCTTTTTGTGAAATTCACAGCAGTGCCCTGTAAGGTACCCCACTATTCTGGTACCATGTCTGGGTGTCCAGTCCCTCACTTTTCTGGTCCCTCCCATGCCCAAAAGTTATTTTTCTAGGCGTTTTTGACTTGGCCGAATTTTTGGTTGAAAATGGGTTATAAAGATGGATGGCTTAGCTGTTTGGACGATCAGACGGCTGGACGTAGTTAGACGATTTAAAAAAAAAAAAATGTTGGACGTATTTTTCAAAAATGGACCTTTTCTCATATCCGACTTTGGGCGACTAGCGACTTAGGCCCAAAATGGACTTAGACGTATGTAAATCATGTAAACTACTTAGTTTTAAACTGCTGTTAGTCCTACTTTTTCCTGCAGCCTATTGACTGGCTAAGCTTCTTTATGAATGTCTGACCAATGGGCTGCAGCCAGAGGTAAGAACAGTGGCCACGGAGACACTGCCTTAGCAACCTTCAATCCTGCTTTTACCTTCAGCCTATTGGCTAGTTAAGTTTCCTTAGTAATGTTTGACCAATGGGCTTCAGGGGGAGGCAGGAGTAGTAGCTATAGAGACGCTGCCTTTCTACTTTTTCCAGCAGCAGTACATTATGAAAATCCACCCTGTGATTCCCCCAAATGAGTTTTGCCAAACTCCAGACCTAGCTAAAGCGCTTTCTTGCACACGAAAACCATAGATTCACCCCATTTCATCAAAATCCATAGGGCTGTTTTCAACACCTAATTCATAGACATATATACAAACATACAATTATTGCTCCATTTATATATATGGTACTCTGTGAATAACATTGTGTTTGGCTCTATTAAATGACAAAATTAAACATTAAGATTATTGTTTTAAGAAGTCCAGCAGTTTCTTAGGCTTTGTTTTATTTCCTTTCACCTTTGCAGTAAAACAACTTAGTAAGAACTTCATTCTCCCCCACATCAGACTTGCAAAAAAAAAAAAAAATCACAGTACATTTGTATTCACCACTGTACTTTAATAAATATATACTGGCAATAACAGCATGTACATTCTACTGGCACCCATGTAGATAAATTGTAGGTGGCGTTTTCATGTTAACAAAATGTACAATATCCTGCATGTATGTTTTGTACTTCCACATTCATTCAACAAATGAAGGTTAGCTACTTTCTACCCACCTCCCTTGAAGTAAGTATTATTTTATGATAGAATGCCTCTTTTATTGCAATGCGATTATTTCTTTATTCTCTCAAACGCTGGACCTCAGAAAATTATAAGCAAGAAAAAGTAATGTAGATCAAAATGTTCTCGGCTAATTATTTTTTTTTCAGCCTCACGATCTGACAGAAATAGGGGATCATTATAATGTAATGTATGCCTAGTTAGCTTTCGGGTGCCCAGCACAAGCCTTTGATCTGGCCTCCCTCTAAGTTGAGAGAGCACGTTCATTTGAGTTGTAATCATTTTTGTTTGTTACTCAGAGGGAGATGAAAAAGAAAGAAAGGAAATGGCAAATGAACTGGCAATTTTGCCAGCTGTTACAAAGGCATCCTATTTTTTTCAAGGGAGAGGGGATGTTGGAAGGAGCAAGGAATGTTTCCCATTGCAACGTCTGTGGCTAATCTAGTGAGAAACACTATGGGGCACATTTACGAAAAAGAAAAATAGTCCCAAAACTGACTTAAAGGTGCAGGTGGACATTTATCTTGCCAAACCCTTCCAATTCGCTATTTTCAAAACCTATTTTCTAGATGGATTTCTATGGCGGTTGTCTGCAGTGCATCTAGATTTCAAAGGTATGATGTCTGTGGAATTAGGGCAGGCGTATAACTTGGACGTTTTTCTCATTGAAGACAGTGGGAACGGACAATGAACACTCCACTGAAGATCACTGATGTAAAAAGATCTTGTTTATTTCACTGATGTAAAACATTTAAGAATACATCCAGAGCACAATTTAAATGTTGGGGGCTAGACCTGTTTTAATAACAAATAAGTGCCAAAATGGTGGCCAAACTGACCAGATGACCACTAGAAAGATGTAAGCATGACTCCCCTCCACATTCCCCCAGTGGTCACAGACCCCCTCCCATCCCCCAAAGATGTGAATGAAACATACCCGCCTATATGATAGCTTCAGATGTCATAGCCAGTCCTAGTAGAGCGGCAAGCAGGTTCCTGGAGTTAGTGATCTAGTCAACCATAGAAATAGGGACACAGACCCATTCCCCAGTCTAACCACCACACTTATGGTGGACTATGTGAGCCTACCAAAACCTATCCAAATCCCACTGTACTTGCATACCTGCAGACATAAGGGTTATTGATGTGGTGTATAGTTGGGTCCATGGTGAGAAATGGCAGTGATATATCCCTTGTCATTTATGGCCAACAATGGCAGGATTTATGGCCAGTAATGACAATTTGTAGGGCATTTTTTTCCTTTGTCTAAAACAGTGGCGTACTAAGGGGGGGGGGACAGACCGCCCTGGGCACTGTTTTCACAGGGGGCGCTGCTGCCTCTCTTCCTCTCCGCCCCCTGTGCACCTATTTAAATGTTTGCCGGCATGAATAGCATCTTCCACTTGCTTCTCAGGCTGGCCTCGGCTTCTTTCTGATATCATTTTCTGGTCACGGGATCAGGACGTGAAGTCAGAAGGGGGCTGAAGCCGGTGCAAGCAGCAAGCTGAAGATGCTGCTCGCGCTGGAGAACTTTTCAAGAGGTACGCGGGGGCATTCAAGTGGTGGGGAAGAGTGGAGGGGCACATGGTGCTGTAATGCAGAGCGCCACCCTCCTCGCTACGACACTGGTTTGAAACAGTAGATAATCTTTTGAAACAGTGTGGACATGTCCTGAAAAGCGCACACTCTTTTCAGCATTGCTCCTGGAATTAAACAAGCCACCAAAAGAAAGTATTGAGAAAATTGAAAATAGTACAGAATACGGCTGTTCGACAAATATTTGGATTGAAGAAACATGACCATATCAGTCCTTACTATCGTTTGCTGCATTGGCTGCCAGTGGAGGCGCAAGTACTATTCAAATTTTCTTGTATCTGTTTTAAGTTGATTTGGGGATTGGCCCCAACTTATCTTTTATCTCATTTCGTGTTGTATAGTCCTATAAGGAAAACTAGGAATTCACATTTATTTGCTTATCCAAAAATTACTGGTTGCAGATACAAGACTTTTTTGGAAAAGATTCTCGCATTCCAAGCAGGTAAACAGCAATTTTGGCTGGGTAAATACATTGGTGAAGCTATGTTGTCTTATAATGCATTTCGTAAAGAAATTAAGTCAACGCTGTTTGACAAATTTATTTCTTAAACGTGGGTACTATTGTTAGCAAAACTCTACTTTGAGCATATCTAAGTAACTGTTGTATTTTTAACTACAGTGGTACCTTGGATTACGAGCATAATCCGTTCCAGGAGAATGCTCGTAATCCAAAATGCTCGTTTATCAAAGTGAGTTTTCCCATAGGAAATAATGGAAACTCGCTTTGATACGTTCCCCCTCCCCACGAGAACCGGCATTGCTCCCCCTCTAGTGGTCATCTGCGCATGCTCAAGGCCCAGCAGAAGAGGAGGCTGATCTTCGGGCACAGGGCATGCCAGTGCTGGTGCCCAGATGATGGTAAGAAGCGGCGGGGGGGGGTGCCCAATCGCGGTGGGGGGTGTCTGATCGCGCCGGGGGGGGGGGTGCCGGATCGCGTCAGTGGAGGGTGCCGGATCACGTCAGGGGGTGCCAGATCACAGGGGGGAGGGTGCTGGATCGCAGGGGGAGGGTGCCGGATCGTGGGGGGGCGCTCGTAAATCGAGCCATGCTCGGTTTCCGAGATGCTGATTTTGCAAATGTTTTGCTCGTCTTGCAAAACACTCACAAACCGGTGCACTCGTAAACCGAGGTACCACTGTATTTGTATTTCACTGATTGTCCAGCCTCCTTCTGTGTAAACTGCCTAGAAACGTTTGGTTATGGCGGTATAGAAGAATAAAGTTATGTTATGTTATGTTATAAATGAAAATTTGGGCAGCTGCCCATCCCTAACGACATGATGTTACGTTTAGTGGAGCAGAAGGAGAGAAGTGCTGAACAAGGGAGAGCAGAAGAAAGAGGGAGAGATGGAATTTTAACATTCAATTTAATGGGACTTTTATAGACAATCAAACTTACCAGCATTCCTAGATAAACTCTTAATACCATATACACCATTGAGATCTTTACAATCTGAAGATCACAATTTACTTGTAATTCCCTCCCTAAAAGTCATTAATATTCGAAGAAACGAAATATTCACAATTTATGCTCCGCAGCTGTGGAATACCTTACCCTCTTATCTTAGAGAAGAACAAAAGCTCGATCGTTTTAAGAGTAGCTTAATGTCTTTTTTATTTAAAGATGCTTTTCAAACTTAAGTATCAAATTTATGCTACTTCTTTTTAAAGAAGTATATAACTCAGGAGACATCAGAGATTCCCCCCTGTCAATCCTCTATGTGAATCCCTAGACTCCTTTCTTTACTATAACTATTGTAGTTCAACCCCTTTCCCTGTCGTATCATGTTAGTCCTTGTAGGGTTTGAGATGTATTCTTATTTTATAATAATGTACCCCATTTTAAAGTGTACATCGCTTAGAAGTATTATAAGCATTATAATCAAATTTTAAATAAACCTGAAACCTGATCACATGTACCCTTGATGCAGGTCTTTTAGACTGAAACATGGACCGTGTCGGATCCCCCTTTTTTTAATAAAATAGACTCCTAAGTTTTATTCCAGTGTACTCATTCACAGTTGATGTGTGCTATTTCATTCCTACTGTTTGGTATATAGGTATATATCCCACCAAATCCTCACAAGATGGAGTTCTATGCAGGTTACAAGTACCATATATAATAATAATAATAATAATTTTATTCTTATATACCGCCAAAGCCATGGAAGTTCGAGGCGGTTTACAACAAGAAGTGCTGGACAATCAGCGAAGAGGTCACAAATCAAAGTCATCAATACAATCATACATAATGAAAGAAGTGGAAAGCTATATAGTTCTTATGGTTACTGTTTGAATTAGCAGAGCTGTATAAATTCTTAGTTTACAAATATGTTACATATATGTTACATAAAGCTTATATCTATATAATAAAACCGTAGGCGGCGCATGCGCAGTCTTATCAGCGTGCTTCCATGATCCGTATGTCCGTGGCCGCCAAGACTGCAGCATGCCCCGCGCTTACTACGGCCCCACCGCAGCTCAGTTCGGCACGGCGGTTTCCCCAGATAGGGGAAGCCGAAAAACTCAATCCCGCCTCATGGTCCTGCCGCCGCTCAAGAATTCCCCCCCCCCCCAAATCCTCCTGCAACAGCCGCTACCGCTCCTGTTCAAAGCGGCCTGCTGAGGTTCGCGGCCGCTGTAACGAACCTCGCAGGCCGCTCTCCACATGGTAGCACGTTCCCTCTGACGCAATCGCGTCAGAGGGAACATACTACCGAGTTGGAGAGCGGCGTGCGAGGTTCGTTACAGCGGCCGCGAACCTCAGCAGGCCGCTTTGAACAGGAGCGGTTGCGGGAGGGGGGGGAGTTTTAACAGGAGGAGTTGCCGAAAAAAACCTTCAGCCGCAGCAGGCCAGCACACGGGAAGGGAAGGGGGAGGGGCCGAACGGAGCAGGGCAGCTCAAGGTAAGAAGGGAATGGGGGGTGGGGGAAAATGTTTCTACTACTCAGCAGGGACCTGGAGGGGAAGGGAAAACCGCTGCTGCTTCTGCAAAGGAAAGTGGTGGTAGGGGAGAGAAGGGAATGGGGGGTGGGTGGGGGAAAATGCTGCTACTACTTCTCAGAGATCTGGAGGGGAAGGGAAATATCACAGCTGCTTCTGCAAAATAAAGTGGGGGGGAGAGAAGGGAATGGGGGGTGGGGGAAATGCTGCTACTGCTTCAGCAAGGACCTGGAGGGAAAGAGAAATACCGCTGCTGCTTCTGCAAAGGAAAGTGAGGGGGGAGAGAAGGGAATGGGGGGGTGGGTGGGGGGAAATGCTGCTACTACTTCACAGGGATCTGGAGGGGAAGGGAAATAGCACTGCTGCTTCTGCAAAGGAAAGTGGGGGGGAGAGAAGGGAATGGGGGGGGGGTGGGGGGAAATGCTGCTACTACTTCTCAGAGATCTGGAGGGGAAGGGAAATATCACAGCTGCTTCTGCAAAATAAAGTGGGGGGGAGAGAAGGGAATGGGGGGTGGGGGAAAATGCTGCTACTGCTTCAGCAAGGACCTGGAGGGAAAGAGAAATACCGCTGCTGCTTCTGCAAAGGAAAGTGGGGGGGGGGGAGAGAAGGGAATGGGGGGTGGGTGGGGGGAAATGCTGCTACTACTTCACAGGGATCTGGAGGGGAAGGGAAATAGCACTGCTGCTTCTGCAAAGGAAAGTGGGGGGGGGGAGACACAGAAAGAAATACAGACAGACAAAGGAGGCTAGGGAGAGAGACAGACAGAAATAAAGACAGACAGGGGACCAGAGAGACACAGAAATAAAGACAGACAGGCAAAGGGTGCCAGGGAGAGAGAGAAAAAAATTGCAGGAGGGAGAAAGAAAGGAAGAAAGAAACAGGAGCAGAGAGAGAGACATAAAGAAAGAAAGACAGACAGCCATATATTCTAGCACCCGTTAATGTAACGGGCTTAAACACTAGTATATACAATAAATGATAAGTAGCTGATTACATCAGTGGCGTAACGAGAGTAGGAGGCACCTGGACAGTGGCGCCCTCCTCTCTACCACCCTGCTCTAGCCACACCAACCCCCTTCACACACACTTCTTCCATGCCCCCACGTCCCACTCACACCCTCCCTTCCCACCCCATACCTCTTTAAATCTTCGCAAGCACAAACAGCTTCTCCAGCCTGCTGCTTGCACCAGCATTGGCTTTCTCTCTAATGTCACTTCCTGGCCCCGTGACCCGGAAGTGACTTCAGAGGAAGCCAGGCCAGTGTGAGCAGCAAGCTAGAGTAGTTGCTCGCATTGGCAAAGATTTTAAAGAGGTACGGGGCAAGGAAAGGAGGGTTTGAGCACGGCACATGGGGGCAGAGAGGTGCCAGCACTCCCCACCAAGACGGCATCCTGGGCCATCCACCCCCTCACCCCTCTTACTAAGCCACTGGATTACATCCTTAACATCCTTCAGAAACAGGGCTATCAACTACTTTGGTTCAAACTTGTTTCATCCTGAGAATACAATAAAAAGGACAATAACATAGCTTCCAACATGCAGTATCTAGTTACAGTAGAGATATTTAAGTCTAGTTCTGGATTTCTGATAACCCTACCCTGCTGCATTATGGGACTGCATGCACTGATTTGAAAGAGTAGAATCAGGACCTACTAATCCCCAACTTCACTTGGAAAGTAAGTTAAAACCCAGGACTGGTCTGAAATATCCCCACTGGAGCTAGGTAAGTTTACAGTTATGCAATAACAAAGAATTATAGTGATTTTGTTTTCTGTTTTAACTAGTCTGGTAATTTTAGTACTTCTTGAACATGTCAGTGCATTGGCTGTGCTCATTCTCTGCAGATATGTATGCCCTGCCTGGACTTGCCTGTGGTATGAATGTCAGACAATGGTGCCACCCTCGCAGGCCTCTACAGTGTTTGACAAATGAATAGAACTAATGTTAAGGGCTTCTAAAACAGAAGTCTAAACCTGACTACCAGCACTCCTAAAACAGAAGCACAAACAGATTTGGTAATCAGCATATCCACAATCGATGCTTATCAAATATATTCATAGATACTGGTCTAAGAATGAGGTTCATCCAAGCCTTTATTAGCCTCCCAGACTGCCTGTTCTCTTCCATGTGCTTTATTTAATGCATAGAATAAATGTTTGGTCTGGGTTTTCAAGATGATATATTTAAAGGACAAACATGCTTAATATAAACTCTCAACCTTTGCAGCTGCTCCTTTAGTTGTTTTTCCTTTTAACCATCTTATCCCCCCCCCCCCCACCCCTCATCAGGTCTGGGTAGCCATAAAGGAGCTAAGAAACCAAGATCACCAGTAGCATGTCAATGGTTAAAACTGCCAGCACTCCTTGTGACCCTGGGCAAATTACTTAATCCCCCATTGCCCCAGGTACATTAGATAGCGTGTGAGCCCACCAGGACAGATAGGGACAAATGCTTCAGTACCTGAATGTAAAACCACTTAGGTTATGTGTTAGAAATACTAAAATAAATAAATATTTTCACATTTTTTAATTTTTTGAATGCATTGAATTGTTTTAGAAGAATTGCTATTGTGAGACAACAAGGGGATTAGGAATTAAAAATTTGGGTTAAGATTTAAGATAAGGGTGGTTTATGTATGATTTGAGTTGAGATCCTAGGATGGGGATCTGAAATAACAAAAGGTTATAAGAGATCCTATGAGCTGAGTAACATATGCACTATGATATACCCACCCTGTTAGTTGCGAGATATTTATGAAAATAGTTTGTTGGACTGAATTGAAATCTTGACTATTTCTGATAGCTGTCATCTTAATTGATGGATGAGTTAAGTTAAATGTTTGGCATGTTAAATTTTGCCCTTAATACTATACTGATTTAGTGCTGGGAAAGAGAGCAGGTACATTTGTCATTATAGCTGTCCCTCCTCCCCTCTCTGGTGCACATTCGTCTGGGTTTTATAAGAAAGCATGTTGCACTGGGAGAAGGACATGGGGCAATGGCAGGATGGAAACCTAAGAAGGAAATTATATGTTTTCTCTCTGTCCCTGAGGCCACTGATAATGGAATGGGGTGAGAGGAACACAGGGAGAAAAAAAGGTGAAAGCAAATGCAGGAACAAAGACAAAGATATCTTGGTGGGGGAAGGAGGTTTTGGGACTGAGATGAGAAAAAGAGGAGAATATAGAGGACTGGGAAGGGAAGAAGCACAGGTAGTCATGGTTGACAATATCAGATTATATAAGTGAAACATAAAAGTAACCCAATGACAGTATTACAGGGAATTTGTTGCTGGTGGGTGTGGTAAAAGTAGTTAGAGTAGCTGAGTTTAAAATTTTTTTTGGATAAGTTCAGGAAAAAAAAAGTCCATAAACTATTAATAGAGTAGACCTGGGAAAAGTAACTGTTTACCCCTGGAGGTAAGTAGCATGGAATCTAGCTACAATTTGGAATGCCTCCTGGGTACTTGTGACTTGGATTCTGGGCTTGATGGATCTTTACTATGTCCTAGTATGGAAATTGTTATATTCTTATGTTTCTTATTATTTCTTCATACACAAAATACAAATATATACCATTCAAAAAATATGTAAAAGGAGGAAAAACCTCAGAGCATACCAATATTTCAAAATGTTATTATTTATTATTATCTGCCTAGTTTTGCTTTGGCCTCTGTGTCAATCAGATGTCCCAGTTCTTTCTGGCTGCAGCCCAGCGGAAACAGGAAGTTCTCAGAGAGGGTGAGCCGCAGTGGAGAGAAGACGCAGGACCAGCGGCAGGAAATTGCTATTGCTGCCCAGCAACTTGTACAGAAAATTAAAGGTAGATGCAGGTGGGGGTCAGAATGGGGAAAATGTTGATTGGGGTAGAAGGGTGCAAGCATTAGATGCTGGGAAGAGGAGCGGCAGAGAGAGCCGACCAGTACGTAGGCTAGCCAGCAGCAAGATGCCACTCCATCGAGAGTGCTGCCTAAAGATAGATATTGAACTCGAGGAAGGGAGTGGGAGAAGGAAGAGATGTTGGACTCAAGTGAGGAAAGGAGGGAAAGATAGACACAGGGGATGCCGTAAGGGAGGGAGAGAGAAATGTCAGATTTGGGAGATGGATGGCGAGAACAGAGGGGCTAGAAGGGAGACAGGGAGGGATGGCAGAGGGGGTAGAAAGGGGATAAGAAGATATGGACTTCGGAGAAGATGAAGTGGAAGGAGAGGAAAAGATGGCAAAAGGGATGAAGGGAGTTCAGGGAGAGATAGTAGAGGGTGTGAAAGGGGGGAAGTAGAATATCAGCTCCCAAATAACTAATTTTATTATAGTGTGTTAAACTAAACTTTTTCTTTCTTTCTTTCTCATTTTGCTCCTTGTTGTTTGAGCATCATATATCTCCTTTGTGTTTTTCTAGCAAAGCAGGTTAAAATATGTGTGGTGAGAAACATGATTCTTTGAGTTTAGCTTTTTGAGTTTGTCTGGTAGGGTCTATTGTTTAGCTTTAAACATGGGTGACCTGGGCCTAAGAGGAGTGGTTTGTGAAGCTCTGCTGTCATTTACTGTGTTACTGAAGCTACTACCCTCTAAGAAGCTGCTGCCATAGGCAGCTGGCCAGTCTTGCCTAATAGTTGGGGCAGCCCTTGCCTGACCCCCATTTTAGATGTACTGGAAGATGCCAGCTCATCCCTTGCCTCAGGCAGCAGATTGCCTTGAGCTGTACCTGACCCTACCCCTAAGTGACTTGCCCAGAGTCACAAAGAGCAGGCTGGGATTGAACTCACAACCTCAGGGTGCTGAGGCAGCAGTTCTAGCCACTAAGCCAATCCTTTCACTGTATACATGCGAATGGAATGAGCAGAAAATGTATCTCAGGAAAGATACTAGAAATCACTGACAAAATAAAAATAATTTTCACACTGATGATTCTCTAGTTAATGAATAGACTGAGCAGATGATTAAGAAAATATATTATCAAATACAAGATAATACACTAATTGGAGAAATTTAAAAAAAAAAAAAAGTAATATCATACTAAGGGCTCCATTTACTAAGCAGTGCTAATTTCCCCATAGTGCATGGCCATTAGCGAGTGAGCACTTACCAACACATGTTTACTAGGTAATAATCAGTTATCACATGTTTACTAGGTAATAATCAGTTACCACTAATCAGTTATCATGCAGCGATGTAGTTTTTTTAACTGATTAGTGCAAAACATGCCTAATCTCTGACCCCATACATATCCCCAGTACTAAAAATAAATGATACTTTTAGCATGTGGGAAGCACATGCTAAACCTAAAACTACCGTGGGATGCCGACCACTAGTGCTTATTACAGCTTAGTGAAAAGATCCTTAAATATTTAAGCAAGTACCAAGTAATACCAATCAAAAAGATTAAATTATTTAAATGAATATTATATAGAGTCTGGGGCAAAAGAAGTTTTGATTTGTTTTGCTGAATTTGCTTTACCAGGTGCTTGGGTGCTTTTTCAATCAGTTATCAGATGAATGGGAACTGATAGATGGGAATTAGGAACCACATGAAGGTAAGACTAGGAAAGGTTAATGAAAAGCCAGAGATTCTTCGGGCTGATAAAATCATCCAAAAGCAGCTGCAAATCCATGTGGGATAACGGAAATAAAGCTAGAAACTGGAGAAGCTTTAGAGGACCTTAATTCATTCAGTTTGAGACAAATCCCAAACAGCAACACAATGCCATTATTGGAGAATGAAAGCCTGGGGGCATAAAGTGTGAGGAACTGCAGACAGGCCAGGGATTTGGGGACTCATTGTGGGAAAACTCAGAGCATTATTTAAAACAAAGAGATTTGAACTATTCAGATGAGAAATCCATGGATTTAGTCATAAAATCCATTCTTACTTATGCCCTTTTTCTTTGGATGAAAAATCTGTTTCATTTGTGTGAGAGACCCCTGTATAGTAGAACCAGATGGCTATGGTAATTCAGGGGACCTTTTGATTGATAATAATATGAAGTCCTCTCTGAATCAGCATTTTTCAAACTTTGTACTCAAAGCAGCTGTAATCTGACTTAGGCTGTAATCTAAATTGGATGACTCTATACATTCGTTTAGAGATTCCTTCGAGGTTTGATATCATAAGTTATACAGTAGTTTGCAGGATGGAGCTGCATATTGAACTAGACTAGCTCCCATGTAAGCCTAGAAATTTCCAGTCTACCACTTTGCTCTTAGGCTGGGTTTTTTAATGACTCAGGAGGTAAATGAAGTATGATTCATTAAAACTTCCATCCTTGAGCCAGGGTCAGCATTTTAGGACTTAGTATTTGAGGATGGTAAGAGAATCAGATTCCTTGCCCAAAGCATCTATCTCTTACTGGTATTCCTATTTCTGGATTGCCTAATAATTTAAACCAACTCAGTTACCAATGTAGTTACTATAAGGTTCATAATCAAAATGAAAATACTTCTAAAAACCCGCCTAAATCGGCACATGGACAACCTAAAAGACAGGTCGTCCAAGTGCCGATAATCCTATATAATAAAACACTAGCCACGCATGCGCACTCCCGCCTTCGTGTTCCGTGATCCGTAGGTCCGTGGCAGGCAGAAGAGCGGATGCGCGGTTAGGGCCCACACTCGAGCGCTGTGGCCAACTCAGGATCGTGGGAGGATGTGCCGCGTAAAGTGCTGCACAGGTACTCGAGGGGGAGGGACATACCGCTTCTGCACATACTGGCACAAACCTCCCTCCAGCGTTGGCAGCCGCAGCACGTTAAACAGGCTGCTTCGCGGCTTTCTCCTGCAGTTGAGTCCCTCTGCCGCGTCACTGATGATGTCATCAATGACGCAACAGAGGGACTCAACGGCAGGAGAAAGCTGCGAAGCAGCCTGTTTAACGTGCTGCGGCTGCCAACGCTGGAGGGAGGTTTGTGCTTAAAGTCATCTTGCTGGGAGAGTCGCAGAGTCAGCGGGGGTTGGGCTGGGAGGGGAGAGAAGCGTCTTCCTCGGGTGCTTCAGGCAGCAGCAGCATTTACAATTCGCTGCTGTTGCCGGCTTCAGGCCTTAATCTCTGGCGGGTCCTGCCTACTTCCTGTTTTCAGGAAGACAGGACCGGCCAGAAAGGAAGACCTGAAGCCAGCAACAGCAATGAATTGTGAATGCTGCTGCTGCCCCATGAAGTAGTTCAAGGAGGAAAGGGAGCAGAGGGGGACAGAATGGCTTGGAGAGAAGAAGAGATGGCAGGGCATGAAGGGAAGGAGGAAGGTATGCCAGACCAAGGGAAAAGAAAGGAGGAGATGGAGAGAGGCCATATGGAACAGAGAGAGAGAGGGCGGACAATGGATGGAAAGAGAAGAGAGGGCAGTGAATGGAAGGGGCAAGACAGAGGGTGAATAGTAGATGGAAGGGGTAGAGAGAGGGAGACAGACACTGAATGGAAGTGTGGAGGACAGGGGGAGCAGACGTTGGAAGGAAGTGGGGAGGAGAAAGAAAAAAGGGCACATGCAGGATTGAGGGAAGAGGATAGAGTTAGAAATAAAGATATACAGACAGGGGGCCAGGGAAAAACATAGACAGAAAGAATGACAACGTCCAAGGAGAGAGAGACAAATTAAAAAAAAAAAAACAGACAGACAGACAGATATCTACTCTAGCACTCGTTAATGTAACGGGCTAAAACATTAGTAATTATAATATTTTAGACAAAAACAAGCAAAATATAAAAATTCACAGGTATAAAAAGCAGCACAATCACTTTTTAATATAAACTTTCAAATTACTGATATATATGATCGATGAGCTGTCCTAAAATGCAATATTGTGTTACAGTGTAGCATTATTAACGAAATGATATAAACACTAACTGATGCATAACTTAAAAACAGGATGTGACAGACAAAAACTGTTTTCAGATTTAGAGTCAACATGTGGCCCTTGTTAAGATACAGGTGACAGAACTCCAGTAGCAAAATGCTTGTTGACCAGTGTTATGAACAGACAAGGTTGTGTTAACCATCCTGATAATTTATGTTCTGCGGACAATGTACTGCACAAGATCAGCGAAAGAATCTGTCCAGCAGACTTCAAAGTGTATGCAAGCATTATTTTGGCTGTAAAGTTGGCAATCAAGATAATGCGTGGGCACCTCATGTATGCTGCACTGTCTGCTATTCCTGATTAACACAGTGACTGAATGGGAAATGGAAGAAGATGCCTTTCGCTGTACCCATGATGTGACGTGAACCAACAAATCATCACTCAGACTGTTATTTTTGGATGACAAAAATTGTTGGATTCACAAAGAGGAATAAATAAAAAATAGTGTATCCTGATTTCCCATCAGCAATTAAACCCATTCCTCAAGACTTGGAGAATCCACTTCCAATTCCTCCTTCCACATCTGCAGCACAATATGACGAATGTTCAGATGAAGAATGTACCTCTGCTGCTATAGAGAAGTTGTATGAACCTGAAGTGGATGAAAAATAACCTCACCTGCTAACTCAAGAAGATCTTAATGATCTGGTTAGAGACTTGTCACTGTCAAAGGAGAAAGCAGAATTGTTGGATTCAAGGCTGAAGCAATGGAATCTTTTAAGGCAGGACACCAAAATATCTTTTTTCTGTGATCTTCACACCATCCTGGCTTCCTTTTACCAAATGGAAGGAAACATTTGTTTTTGTACTGATATTAATGGTCTCATGCGTGAACTGAGATATGAACATGTTTCTGACGAATGGAGACTATTCATTGATTCAAGCAAAGCAAGCCTTAAAGTGGTACTTTTACACAAAGGAAACTAGAAGCCATCTGTTCCTGTTACTCATACAGTTGAGTTGAAGGAAACGTACGAGTCGATAGAGACACTTTTAAAACTCATGCTATGTAGATCACCAGTGGAACCTCTGTGGTGATCTCAAAGTTGTGTCACTCCTTCTGGGTCTGCAACTGGGGTACACCAAATACATGTGCTTCTTGTGTCTTTGTAACAGTCGTGATGATGCCAACCACAACAGGCAGAAATAATGGCCAAACTGAGATGAATCCTTACCTCAACACGATTTTATAACACTGCATGCTCAAAGTGTCTCACATGCAATGGAAAAGTGGGTTAGCCATAGGAGATGTATGGGCAAGTTAGGAGCATTTCAAATATATAGGCACAGACTTGTAGAATACCAGGGGTATGTGCCCAGCTTGCACGCAAGGATTAATAACAGTTTTCAGCTGGCGTAAGTTTTCACTTAGAGTGGATTTTTCCCAGAACCTAAACTCAAGCACCATTTACTGAGGCCAGGATTTTCAAAAACCTGCATTAAAAAGCATCAGTCTGCTACCGCTGCCGTTTTGATACTGAATCTAAAAACCCGAGACATTCTTTAAAAATCTCACATGCAAATAAAATTGGTGGACAGCAACAAACGTTTCCTGCACATTTGTAGGCACATTTGTATGCCATTGTCGGCGACTGCTCGAAACCTCACTAAAGACAGACATAATCCATTTTGATAATCCGCCACTAAAATGCATGCAGGCTAAACCACCGCAAAACAGTTTAGCGACGACATTAAAGTTTTGAGAATCTTGCCTTGAATCTGGCCCTATGTGTATTGTTTATTACCTGTTTTCTGTAATCTGTTTAATTTTGCTGTACTAATCATCTCCAATCCACTGTTTTGATTCCATTGTTTTATCATTATGTTTTATAGAACCTAGTTTGTCCAGTCTTAACATCTTTGGATGTTGTATATTGCTGTGATGTGGCTGATGAATAGCAGTTTAACAAATACTTAATCAAAAATATATTGACACCAATTCTACTTTAATCCCTAAAGTGCTGGGAGAATAGCCATGCTTTAGATTTTTTTCCTAAATTAGAAAAAGGTTATTTATATTTCTGAACCCTTGAAGAAGATAATTTTCTAAAGTTAGCTGAAAGGGCCACAAAACTTATGACAACTAATAATCTTGCATTGACCTTTCTTAAATGATAATTTTATATATATTTTAAGTTCTTGTAAACCGTGCCGAGCTCCACATCCGTGGAGATGATGCGGTATATAAACTTAAGATTTAGTTTAGTTTAGTTTAGTTTAGAATAATGTAAATAACTGTAAGAATGAGGCATAGACAAAAAGGTACAACAAAGTGGCTTAAATTAACCAGGTATTCTCAAGATGGGCTCTGCTCCATGGTTTCAGAGGACCTGTTTCCAATACTAAAAAAAGATGCAGACCGAATTCTCCATTTACTTATGCAAGCTATTAAGTGTACTTTGACTGCTAAGCCTTCTAACATTGTAGAAGTTTAAAAAAATGGTTTGAAAGGGATGTCATAGACAGACTTTTAAAGACAATAGTTGTAGCTATCGATTACTTTTTATGCTTCACCTTTCCTAGTGGAGGGGGATTCTTAGTATAAAGCTTCTGCTGTGTCCTTCTCCATTTGTTGACGTCATTGCTACATCCTAACATTGCTTACACGTCACCCATAACCCATTCTGATTCTACCAACTATGCCATCAGTGGTTTTGCACAGAGATTCTATTCCACATAACATTTATAGCCTGCTCTAATTTTCAGTCAGATTCTAGGCAGATAACAACATTGTAAAAAGATACATCTAGGTGGATAATAATATTTAAAAATAATATATCAAAGTTCGTAGAAAATTAGCAATAAATCAACTATGATAATGAGTATTTAAACATTTTTGAAGAATATGAAAAAAATTTTCCTTAGACCCCCTTTTATCAAGCCACATTAGGGTCTTATATCGCCGGTCGCTGAGGTAAAAGCTCTGATGATCATAGGAATTCTATGAGCGTCGGAGCTTTTACTGCAGCAGCCAATGATTTTTTTAAAAATCCTAACGCAGCTTGATAAAAGAGGGCCATAATTCAGTAGGAAGATCATTCCAAAGTTTGATTCCCACATATTCAAAAGATTTACCCATCAAAGACTTCAAACAAATATATTTACTTGTTGAATAACGGAGCTTCAATGAATGCTGGAAAGAAGAAGCAATCCTACTTACTGGAAAGGATAAATATCTTAATAAACCTTCAGGTTCCATACAATATAACATTTTATATATCAATGTAACCACTTTAAAATGTATTCTCTTCTTACCCGTCAGCCAATGCAATTGATTTAAAAATGGAGTCACCCGATAATATGTATTTCTTAGCTTTGAATATTAGACATGCCCCTGTGTTATAAAGCAATTGCAACCTATATTTCAACTTCAGTGTAATGTCACAGTACAATGAATTATAATAATCTAACTGGGGTAAAATTATTTCCCTAACTATTGTTTGAAAACTATTAGTAGAAAGAACTGAACATATTGCATGTTAAAAAAAAATCCCTCTTACTCAATTCATTAACTTGTTTCTCAAAAGTCAAACCACAATCCAGTACATTCCCAAATCCTAGATTTCTGCTCAACTATAAGTATCTTGCCAATAGACAATACTATTTTTTTTACCCATAAAATCTTCTGGATTGCCAAAAAAAATCAACTTGGTCTTCTGTTTATTCAGTATTTAAAAAATTAATAGACACCTAATTATCAATTGTTATTGTATTCTGAATAAATCTAAAAGCCTTATCAAAATAAAAATATCATCTGCATAAGACAAGACAAATATTCCTAAATTAGTCAGCCATTGCCACGAAGGGTTCATATACAAGTTAAAAAGTAAGGACGAACTTGATGAGTCCTGTGGAACTCCACAATCTGCTAACCAAAAATTAGAATTTGAAATAGCTCCTTATACACAATGGGAGAATTTCTCTAAACAGCGTCCTGATTGTAGACAGCGGTATGCATCCTACCGCTGTCTAACCAGCCAATTGGGACGCACTTTTTTTTTTTTAAACACCCCAAGGCAGGCAGCCTACATTGTAGATGTTTTCGCAAGCCTAGGAATGCATGTAGGGCCACCTAAGCTCACCCAAAGGTAGGTGTGGGCGTGGTTTAGCCCAGAAGTGGCCTTAGGTGAGCTTAGGCGGTCCTAGGCATCTCCCTAGGGCTGAGATAGGTGCATGAAATGTAGGCCAGCAAAATGCTTGTCTACATTTCAAATAGATGCAGCCACTGAGCCGATCACAGCAAGGGAATTTCCCTGCTGCGATCAGTTTAGTGACAGCGACAGGGAACCTGTATGTCCCCTCCCCCCCCCATTAAGACAACCGGCTGGAGGGATGCTGATCCCTCCTGCCAGAATCCCTGAAACCCCCCACCCCCAAATATCTGTAGCAGGAGAAGTGCTGAATTCCTCCTGCAGCCACCATCCCAAGAAGTCCCCCAGCAGGAGGGTTACACAGTCCCTCCTGCCAAAAATCTACCCACCCCCTGAAGATCACTGGCAGAAGGGATGCTGACTCCTTTCTGCTGAAACATCCTCCACACAATGGACGGGTTTCCTGCTAAGGCCACCAAACTGATTGCGGCAAGGAGATTCCCTTGCCGTGATCCAGCTCAGCGACAATGTGATTCTCTAACCGATGCCTGAAACATGGACACTGGTTAGAGAATCGGGGTAGTTAGGCATCTGTCCATTAGGACAGACGCGATTCTATATAGGATGCCCATGTGTGATTCTCAAAAGCTGCTGAGACCTGGCATCCTATACAGAATCCATCCCAATATCTTTTAGTCAAGAAATTAAAAAAACAACTCAACACCTTACTACCTATTCCCACAGCACTCAATCTATTCAGCATTACATTATGATCTATTGACTCAAACGTTGCAGATATATCAAATTGAAACAGCAATGTTCATTTACCACAACTCATAATTTTTCTAATTTCAGAGACCAGAATTAACAATAGGTTTTCATGCTGTGAAGTAGACAGAAACCTGCTGTGTTGTATGTAAACAACTTTTGGAAAATATGTAATCAGAAAATTGTTGATATACCACAAATTGGGATACCGGCCATTGAATGATAGAATTCAACTTTACTTAAATCAACATTTGATGCTTTTGGTATTGGTGTAAGTATAATATCAGTTAGCTAATCAGGATACTCAGCTATACACCAATGAGATCTCTGCATTCTGAGAGTTTGGCCTTACTGAAGACGTCCATTAATCCAAGACTTGTTGAAACAGGTAAAAGGACTTTCTGTTGTGCAGGAGTTAAGTTATGGAACTCCTTAGTGTGCCAGATACGAAATTGCTGTGAAAAGGGTAGGTTTAGAAAATTACTAAAGATGCAGATTTTCGTAGATGCCTTTTTTAATTATCTCTGTTAAAATTGAAGAATTATCTAAGAGCCCTGCTATTAACACTATGGTATTTTCTTGAGGATTGTATGTAATTTTACTTTTATTAGATGACTATATTACTATGTATTTGTTTTTATCCTGTTGTCATTTTAACACTGTGTATGTAAACCATTTATTTTTAGACGGTATATACATTTTTAAAATAAATAAATAAATAAGATGTATACCTTTATAACACCTTATTAACAAAGTTAGTCAACCAATATAAAATCTCAGATGGAATTGATGGCAATAAGACAGCAGGACAAATATCTAAAACAAACGATTTATGTGATAATCGCAACAAAACCTTTAAAACGTGTTGTTCTGAGATTCTGGAAAACATTTCCAGTTTTTCTCTTATGCTAGCTTTGCACACTTCTTGGTGCCTCGAGTCTTCATTTTGAGAGTTGCTGGTGCTTTTCTGTGGTTCCTTGGGAGTCTTCTTCCCTCCAAGGCACAGAAAGGAAATGATCACTGTACCGCAGAGCCCTCAGTTAACAAGCTCCCTCCAGGGCAACATTCCCTTCTAGACCAGGGGTAGACAATTCCGGTCCTCAAGAGCCGAAGCCAGGTCAGATTTTCAGGATATCCACCATGAATATGTATGAGATGGATTTGCATGCACTGCCTCCTTGAGATGCAAATCTATCTCATGCATATTTATCCTGAAAACCTGACCTGGCTATCGCTCTCAAGGACCGGAATTGCCTACCCATGTTCTAGACTAACAAATTTCATTTGCCCAGTTGCTTTTCTAATGCTGACCTATCCACTTCACCCAAATGACCAAATCTTTGGTTGATATCTGCCCCCCCAACCCCCACCCAAGGAACACCAACCAGTACCCAAATTTTTCATCCTTATTTACTGGTTATCTTTCAGCAAATGTTTGTGCTGCTTTAGCCCTCTTCCAGTGTCGCAAGGGCCTTCCTGCCATTGTATCTTTGTTTATCAATTTATGTGATAATCCTATTGTCCAAGAAGCTGCTTTTGGCAAAAATCAACAGTAGCTCCTTTGTATAAAATATAAGAATACAGATTAATGTTTAGGCTACATTCCAAGCTTCCTTCAAGGAAGACACGCTAAGTCCTATCATATGATCTTTCTGGCAGTGTGACAGAAATTACATGCTTGTCCTCACATTCTCTCATACACACCTGTTTTTGAAAAGGCTCATATATGCATTCCTATGTGTATCCCTCATAATGGCTCATTTTCACACAAAACTCCCAACTTGAACTCCGACTCTCCTGGTGCTTCTTAGTCTACATACATCTACAGGACTGGGGTCTTCTTGTCAGTGCTAGTGATGCTCTTCCCCTCTCTCAGTCTCCAATGTGCGGCCCCTGAAGTCTTCGATTGTGGCCCTCAAGCAATTGGCTGAAATGCACTTCAAATCCTGTAAACGTGTAAATTTTGGTCTTGCCCACTTGATAGAGTAATTGCAAACAATCTCTTAAGTGTGTTACTCAGGTGTCACATTTATGGAATTTACAAAGATGTTCTTGATCATATAAACCCAGAGTTGTCCCTGGAAGGTAAGATTACCAGACAGAATCTGACCTATTTTGGACATGTGAGGAGGTGCTTGCTAGTCAGAATGGTCAATGGTAAAAGGAAGCAGGGGAGACCAAAGACCCGTTGGCTAGATACCATCAAGAATGACATGAGAATGAACATGAAGCAATTGAAAGAAGCCATGGAAAACAGGGAAGCATAGCAAGAACTGGCCTACAGAGGTCTGCACGGGAATAGGGATCACGAGAATCCCGCGGGTCCCGCAGTAATCCCCCAAAGGTCAACAGGAGTCCCATGGGGATTCCTCCCAGGCCCTCGGGACTCCCACAGAGACCCCTCCCAGGCCCATGGGACTCCCACAGGGATGGATCCAGGCTTCCCATTCTTAGGCCTAATTAATGTCAATCTAGTTGAAATTTTCAAGTTGAGACTGGTCCGGGTCCGGCGATACAGCGGGAACAACAATACTGAGCAGTGAGCTCAGCACGTAGGCACTCAGTGTGCCTACATGCTGAGCTCACTGCGTTGCTGCTGATTGGTTGGGCGGTGTCACATGCGAGGCTAGAGCAGGAAGTCAGCCTGTATTTGGTGAGCCGCCCAAGTCTCCCAAAAGCCCCAATACCGGTAACTGAGAGGAGGAGGAGCGGTATAGAAAAATGAATGAATGTATGCTGTTACACCATGCTACACTCCCCTGTGAAGTGACCCCCCCCCCCTCCGATCCGGATTTTGCAAAATGCTTCATCAGGAGGGGAAACTGAAAGCACACAAAACAAACACAGTAAATATCTAACTAATTCAGCACTGAAGTGCCACTGAGACACCTTAAACATTCAAAAAATATATATGAAAAATAACAAAAAAAAATCTCAGCTTAATAATACCTCTTAGAGACTGCATAAACAGGGAAGGACAACCAGCCAGACCCACGCCAAGATGACACCTGTGAATTTAATGTAAAGCTAGCTTAGGAGAGGGTGTGGCCCCTTCCTTGGCGTGGGTCTGGCTGGTTGCCCTTCCCTGTTTATGCAGTCTCTGAGACGTATTATTAAGCTGAGATTCTTTGTTATTTTTCATATATATTTTTTGAATGTTTAATGTTTGATAATTTGAGGTGTCTTAGTGGCACTTCAGTGCTGTATTGGTTAGATATTTACTGTTTTTGTTTTGTGTGTCTTCAGTTTCTCCTCCTGATTAAGCATTTTGCGAAATCTGGATTAGGGGGTCACTTCACAGGGGAGTGTAGCATGGTATAACAGCCTACAAGGGGTAACAAGTAGTGGCTGAAATGGAAAAACACCGCCAATAAGGCAAAGATAAGTATTTTGGCTTTATTTGAAGGTTTTGGGTGGTATGGGACTTTTTGAGTGCTGTGATGATCCCATGAGCCTCTATTGCTTGAACCCATTGAGCACATAGGTGGTTGGTCAGAGCACTTCACATAAAAATTTTTATTTTTATTCATATATTTGATGATTACGCTTTGTAATGCACACTCTGTGATAAATTGTTCCAGATAAAGGAGGAGATTAAGACATCCGGGTTGGTTTTTTTTTTTTTTTTAATTCCTTTATTTAATTTTGCATAATGATATACAAGATAACTCTTGCTTCAGAAATACAGCAAAAACTAGAAAATTAGGAAGAATTTAAAGTAACACCTTATCTCCTTAGACCACAGTAAATTAAATTCAAAGAGAGATCAGTAAATTAGTGAAGAGGCCTAATTAAGATTCAAAGAAAAAAAACCAAATAGGAATTGGCTCAACAGATAATTCCCATAATTTAACTATGCTGTTCAAAACATTAGCTATGTTCCCCCAACCGACAACTTCTTCATATCCAGGCAGACCTGTAATTGTTCAGGCAGAAAGAATACAGTACATATTTAAGCCCTAAATATTTAATCACACATTTATAGGGATAAGCTAGGAGAAAACGTGCACCCAAAGTTACTGTTTCAACTCTCATGGCTAGAAAGTTTTCTACGTTCCTGCGTTTATCTGGTAACATCTGGGTAGATCCATACTTTTTTCCCCAGAAACAAAGCTTGAGAATTTCAAAAATATTGCCTGAGAAATGCTGTTATGTCTTGCTCGAAAACAAAGGAAACCAGTAATGTTGTTTGTTCTGAAGTTTCAGATATTGAAGTTTCAAGCAAATCAGTAAGGTTCAAATGTTCTCCAGCGATTACATTTTGTACACCTAGAGACATCAGTGGAAGTAAAACCCAGATATCTCTTATCTATCCTCCTTACTTCCATTGCTTTCAGTGAAAGTAAACCCCAAATATCTCAATCTGTCCTCTTTTTTGTGGAGCCATATGGTAACCCTAATCACATAGGTTACATAAATAGAGTAACTATGTAATAAAATCTACCGGAGCTTTAAAAATAATAGCATTAAAAAAGGCATCTTTTTGGAAAAGATTATACGAACCCAATCATAAAATTATCTCCACAGGGATTTTAGTGACAGAGCCAAAGGGATGACAAGCAACGAGATCTGTGACAAAGCATTAGGCAAGTTCATGTGGGTAGATTAGATGGGTCAAAATGGTCCACTTCTGCTGCAAAATGGTCCACTTCTGCTGACCTTTTTTTCTTTGTTTCTCTGCTTGTTAAACCTTTGTGTGTTTTTATCTTTGTTCCAGGAGGCCAGGCTTCAGCCTTCAGTAGGATCTGATGTCTTTTTATTTGCCAAAGAGAAACCTGGGAAAATAGGATGAAGATTAAAATTAAATCTGGAGATAGATCTCATTCTCTGCAATCTTTCCAAGAAGGATCTGCTAGGGTCCGGTCCCTGTACAAAATGTGTCAGAGTTGTCAAATGTTTGCTATTGACATTTGTATTGTCATAACAAAGAGCTATACATAAGGCCTTCAGGGACTTCTTGGTTTCACTCATAGGTCACGTCTTGTTCTTGGCAAAAAGTGTGTAATGATGAAATGCCAACTGTACCTCAAGGATTTTGTGTTATCGTCCTCCTCAGTTATTGCCCCAGAAGGCACTAAAATCTTTGCTTCTTAGATCGTCAGAGTTGTCAAGCAGGTTCAGAAACTCAAATATGATACTCTAGGAAATTTAACCATTGTTTCTTTGCAGATTATTGAGGTATGTGTGCAATCATAGCAGAGGCCTCAGAAGTATGCTTTCTATGCCCACAAAGAGGACCATTCTGGATCAGGACTGGATCAACCCTGCCCTATGAATCTTAATCCAGTTGGCAGAGTTAGCCTAGTGAAAGGCTAGCAACATAATGACTGCAGTGTTGCCTAAACAGAGTTTCCAAGTTACCCAGTTCTGGATTTCTGATGCATTATGGGATCTGCAGCACTGATTTCAATAGGTAAAATCAGGGACTACAATATCACACTGCTTTGGAATGTGAGATTAAAACCAGGACTGACCAAAAAGCCTCCCTCCTAGAACTGGGTAACCTGCCAACTCTAAGACCCCTGGATAGAGTCCCCAGAGTATTTAGAGAAGTGTAAATATCACTGTGTACTACATTTCTCCTTTCTGATTTGCAGGTTTAGGACTCGCGACTCCGGTTAGTCATGAGTTTCTAAACCCGAACTCAACCCCGCCTCTCTCCTGCCTCTCGGACCTCTCGACACCTTAACTGGTGATCTAGCGGTGAAGTGGGGCAGGAGCTCTCTTCGTATGCTCTAGCCCCATGCAGAGCCGTCCACAAAAAAATGACTGCTGTGAGTTCCCGTGGTCTCACAAGACTACAGCAGGAACTCACGGCAGCCATTTTTGTTGATGGCTCTGCACAGGGCAGGAACGTAGGAAGAGCGCTCTTGCCCCGCTTCATCGCTAGACTACCAGGTAAGGTGTCGAGAGGTCCAGGAGACAGGAGGGAGGTGGGGGTGGGTCAAATTCGGCCCTAAAAGTTATTTGCTTTTTTCAATATTCGCAGGCTGGCTCTGCCCCTAACCCCCACAAATATTGAGGGAGAAGTGGATGATGGATGTGGTAATTAACTTTGGCTTACTTTTTTTCTATAAGGATTAGCTGTGTCCCGCATTCTAGGTAAACAATTGAAATCTAGATGAAACTATCGAGATTTCTGTCCCTAGAGCAGGGCTATTTAATTCAGGTCCTCGAGGTCCATAAGCAGACCAGGTTTTCAGGATATTCACAATGAATATGCATGAGAGAAATTTGTAAGTGTGTAACCTCCTGTTTCTCCCAAAAGCTAGGAAGTTAATTTTATTTGTTAGGACCAGAGCTGGGACCTACTCATGGAATGCGATCCCACAGAAGCAGGCACCAGATTTTCACTCTCTCCTCAGAATAATGCAGATCTCAAAGTAGGTAAATCCAGAACTCCAACTTTACTTCTTAGAACGAGAAAGAGGCACACTCTTGAACAGTAAATAGTTGATTTCAGAACACAGTCCAGCTATATACATATGCTTTCTCTACCTCACTCCAAGATATGATTTATAATTTCCAAACTCCAGTTAGAGTGATCAGATGGTGGGCTCTGACTAGGGTTACCATATTTCTTAATGAAAAAAAAGAAGACACATGGCCCTGCCCCATTCTGCCCAACCCCACCCTGTACTGACCTAGCCCACCCCCTCATCTCTACTTCCCCGAGTCTAGACTGCGACTGGAGGGCCTCCAAGCACACGTGGATGTGACATGAACTCTGAGGACTTTCTTAAGAGATCAGACTCCACAAGTGACCCTTGAGGGGAGGAATGCTGGCCTAGTGCCTAACCTTCAGTAAGCCTAGTTCTAAGAGAGAAGTTGTAGAGGCTCGGCATTAAAGATAGTTTTCACAGCAACCTGTGAACTACTATCTGCCTCTGCCCACCCATCCTCCCCATAGCTTTTAGAATCTCTGTTAGGGATTATTACAAAACAGTGTTCTAGCCTAGATTAGTGTTATAGGTTGCAATTCAGGGCATAATTGCTGTTGAGGAAAGTCTCTTGTGTTAATTTAATTCCCTCTCGCCCACCCCAATATAGAGTTTTTTGATTTATAGGCTCTTTAGCCAACCAGAAGAATGGCATTACTTTGGATGGATTTTTCTGCCCTTTATTCTTCCAAGTGTAAGTACTTCTATACCACAGTATGGCTGGGAAACATCGTATCACCAAAGCTGATGCTCAGGTTACTGCTGTCTCTGTGCAGACAGAAAATGTTACCCAGGCAGAGAGAGTGCTTCCATGTGCAAGCTGTCTTCAGCTTGAATCCCTCATGAAGGAAGTAAAGGAACTGAGAGAGGAGGTGGCAAGGCTGAGAAGCATCTGCGAGAATGAGAGGTGCATCGATGAAATGGTTCATGAGGCGTTAAAAATTTCCAGCAGTGGGAAAGAAGAAGCTGGTCTGAGTTTCAAGTTTCAAGTTTATTAGGTTTTTATATACTGCCTATCAAGGTTGTCTAAGCGGTTTTACAATCAGGTACTCGAGTATTTTTCCCTGAGGGAAGACAGCTGGACTCAGATTACTCAACACTGCATGATTGGCACTGCGCCCCCCCCCCCCCCCGCCCTTGAACTGAAGAACTGGCATGCTGTCCTGGAAGTGGACGAGATAAGAGCATCCCAAGGAGAGGAATGACCAAAGCTTGAAATCCCCCAAATTACTGGATCTGTAGTTGGCGATTCCCTTCTGAGGGGTACAGAAACATCCATCTGCAGACCAGACATGATGTCACGAGAGGTATGCTGTCTACCTGGTCCCAAAATCTAAGATGATTCTTGGCAAGCTCTCCGTAACAGCCCTTCAGCATAGATATATTAGTGATAGAAAGAAGTGCAAAAGTGGCATTGTGAGACTCAAAGGTGAAGGAAATAAATATGTAGAAGCTGATAAAGAAAATGCTGAATTGCTTAACAAATATTCTATTTAATTTTCACAGATGAAGTACCAGGAGTGGGACCACAGAAGACAAATGTGAATAGAGATGGAAGAGTAGTAGATCCTGATTGATTTTCAGAGGGTTATGTTCGTGAGGAGCTAGCTAAAATAAAGGTATGAATAAACATGTGGATAAAGGTGAGCCGGTTGATATAGTGTATCTAGATTTTCAGAAAGCTTTTGATAAAGTTCCTCATGAGAGGCTCCTGAGAAAATTAAAGAGTCATGAGATAGGTGGCAAAGTTCAGTTGTGGATAAGGAATTGGTTACCAGATAGAAAACAGAGGGTAGGGTTAAATGGTCATTTTTCTCAGTGGAGGAGAGTAAACAGTGGAGTGCTGCAGGGGTATGTATTGGGACCGGTGCTATTTAACTTATTTATAAATGATCTGGAAATTGGAACAACAAGTGAAGTGATTACATTTGCAGATGATACTAAACTGTTCAAAGTTGTTAAAACGCATGCAGATTGTGAAAATTTGCTGGCGGACCTTAGGAAATTGGAAGACTTGGCATCCAAGTGGCAGATGAAATTTAATGTGGACAAATGCAAAGTGATGCACATTGGGAAGAATAACCTGAATCACAGGGTCCATCTTGGAGGCTAGCTCCCAAGAAAGGATCTGGGTATCATTGTAGACAATATGATGAAACCTTCTGCCCAATGTGTGGCAGCAGCCATAAAAGCAAACAGGATGCTGGGAATTATTAAAAAAGGGATGGTTAACAAGACTAAGAATGTCATAATACCCCTGTATCGCTCCATGGTGCAACTTCATTTGGAGTATTGTGTTCAATTCTGGTCTCCTTATCTCAAGAAAGATATAGTGGTGCTAGAAAAGGTTCAAAGAAGATCGACCAAGATGGTAAAGGTGATGGAACTCCTTTCATATGAGGAAAGACTAAAATGGTTAGGGCTCTTCAGCTTGGAAAAGAGACAGTTGAGAGGAGATATGATTGAAGTCTACAAAATCCTAAGTGGAGTGGAACGGGTACAAGTGGATCGATTTTTCGCTCCATTAAAAATTACAAAGACTAGGGGACACTCAATGAAGTTACACGGAAATACTTCTAAAACCAATAGGAGGAAATTTTTTTCACTCAGAGAATAATTAAGCTCTGGAATGCATTGCCAGAGGATGTGGTAAGAGCGGATAGCGTAGCTGGTTTTAAGAAAGGTTTGGAGAAGTTCCTGGAGGAAAGTTCATAGTCTGTTATTGAGAAAGACATGGGAGAAGCCACTGCTTGCACTGTATTGGTAGCATGGAATATTGCTACACCTTGGGTTTAGGCCAAGTACTAGTGACCTGGATTGGCCACCGTGAGAACAGGCTACTGGGCTTGATGGACCATTGGTCTTACCGAGTAAGGCTATTCTTATGTTCTTATGAAGTTCTGGTGGCTCTGCTGACTGACCTTTTCAATGAGTCTCTAGAGTTGGGAGTGGTACCGGAGGACTGGAGAAGGGCGGATATGCTCCCTCTCCACAAAAGTGGAAATAAGGAAGAAATAGGGAATTACAGGCCGGTAAGTCTGACTTCTGTGGTAAACAAATTAATGGAAACGCTTTTAAAACAGACAATGGTGAAGTTTCTGGAATCCTGTAGATTACAGGACCAGAGGCAACATGGATTCACTGGAGGTAGGTCTTGTCAGACAAATCTGATTAATTTCTTTGACTGGGTGACCACAGAATTGGAGAGAGGGAGTGTGCTAGATGTGGTGAATTTAGATTTTAGCAAAGCCTTTGACATTGTTTCACACAGATGTCTAATAAATAAACTGAGTGCTTTCGGGATTGGTCCCAAAGTGATAGGCTAGGTAAAGAACCGGTTGAGTGGAAGGCAACAGAGGGCAGTGATCAATGGAGATCGCTCTGAGGAAAGGGATGTTACCAGGGGTGTGCCTCAAGGTTCTGTTCATGGGCCTGTTCTTTTTAACATTTTTATAAACGATATTGCTGAAGGACTGTTGGGTAAGGTTGTTTCAGGGGTTCTGATAGGAGGGAGTGGGCATCTCTCCTTCCAGGGGTCTTTGATGAGGGATTAGAGGGTGGCGGTGGGAGGGATTGGGGGATTGGGCATGCCTCCTACTGCGGACAGTGTTGGGTGTGGGTTCGGGGGGGATGGCAGGAGGAATTGGGCATCCCTTCTGTCGGCGGAGTTTGGGGGGGGGGGGTTTCCCTGCTGCAGCCACTCAGCTGATTGCTGCAGGGGAATTCCCTTGCCACAACCAGCTGATGGAAAGAAATCAGGTGTGATTCTCTAATTGGCGCCTGTGACATGGGCACTGGTTACAGAATCAGGCCAGATAGGCGGGGTTGGGCAACTGTCCCTTAGGGCAGACACAATTCTGTACAGGACGCTGGTGTGAGATTCTCAGCCGCTTCTTAGGCGGCTGCAGACACCGGCGTCCTATACAGAATTTCCCCCTAAGTGAATAGCTCTTTGTTGATTGGGCTGAGAACTTTTCAACGGTCCCTCGTACCATATCTAAGCGCCTCTTCCACATTAGCAGATGGTCAATAATACAGCTAAGCCATTGGATTAATCCAAACAGCTTCAAAATACCCTCCCCTACGTACTTGTTAAGCAGTTGTTGTGGGCATAATAGTCAGCATATAAGGGGTATGGTACAGTTTGACAAAAAATCATTTCACCCTGTTTTGAGAAACAATGGCAAGCACTCTGTATTTTAGGTTCATTATTTGGTAAAGCCATCTGCCTTCAAAACAGGATTGAGCAAATAAAACACTAAGCAAACAGTTAGGCTTTAATACACCAGCATAGTTTGTACAGTAGTTAAAGCTTGTGGGCTGAGCAGGACAGAAAGCCGGAAAACATCCTCTATTAAACCTAGGCCAGTCTCCCCAGGCAAAAGCCATTGTTTACATTTCAACTTTCATTTCAAAATAGTTAATACTAACCAAGCAGTGATGAGCTAAAGTGGGTGCGGCAGACTGGCAAACCTGTATGACGATTGTGAATTTACGTAAATACCTCTGGATACTAATAACTGCTATCACAAAATATAGCGTGAGCACACATTGCTTATCCTGTCCGTCACTGTGTGATTACTCGGTGATTAGAGCTGCTTGTTAAGTAATTTATGCTGTCAAAAAGACATAAATATCAAAAACATGTGCACATTTGATTCAAACTCTTAAAAGATTATAAAGATGCTTAGAAGAGTACGTCATCTTTTTTTTTTTTTTAGCAACATTTTGCAGTTTTGGTTCAGGCCATTATTTTAACTCAGTTGGACTATGGCAACTCGTTTTATGCTTGTTTAAGTAAATGTAATCCAGAATACAGCTGCTAAACTGATATACGGTAAACATAAATATGATCATGTCACACCTTTACTGAGATCCCTTACACTGGCTTCCTGTTTACTGAAGGATCCAATTTAAATGTGCAACTGTCATTTTCATTTATGCACATTTAGGTTTATTGAAATCTGGTTTTTCTCTTGGCCTATGCAGGCTCCAGCGGTGTATAATATGTATAAACAGAGGTGTAGTAGGAGAGGTGCAAGGGGGGGGCAGTCCGTCCCAGGTGAAGTCTTTCTAAAGGTGTGGTACCCCTCCCCTCCTCTTCCACCCCTCCTCTCTCCTTGCTGTACGAACCTTCCCCTATACTTTTTTTACTTCCCTGGCACAAAGTTGCTGCCTGCGTTGGCATTGGCGCTCTCTCTGATGTCACTTACGGGAAGTGACATCAAAGGGCAAGCAGACACCGATGTGGGCATGCTGCTCATGCCGGAGAAGTTAAAAAAGGAAGGGAAAAGGGAAGGGGCGTGTGTGCAGCAGGCGTGGGGGGGGGGAAGAGGGTGGAGGGTGCACCACCGCCCCGGGCGCCGCTCACCCTTACTATGCCACTATGTATAAACACATAGAAAGAAAATAAAAAGGAACTCCATAAAAGTGATAGGAAAGCCTCATGTTCTTATTGACTCCGGTTCCTGAAATGTTTGTTCCCGCATTGGGAGAATTGTATAAATGATGTTCCACATGTAAAACACATGGAATATAATTGCATGTCCTTATATATGTGATGTCCCAAGAGACAATTTGGGCAGAGTGGGGCAGAACTGTGATGTACACACATATTTAATTAAATATTCATATACACACTGTGGTGCTTAAAGCACGCTTAGGGGCTGATTCTAGAAGTGGATCCTGAAACAGCAGGTCCCTAGAAATATGCCGTCTGCCAGTGTCATGGCAAGGGTGAGAGGCGCCCTGGGCAGAGGCACCCCTCCAGCGCCCTCGTCTACGCAACCCCGCTCCTTCACCAGTCCCCCCCCTGCCCCCTTCCTTTCTCCTGTGCCTCTAGTTGTTTACCGCCTAGTTGTTTACCGCCGCGAGTAACGGCTTCAGCGTGCTCCTTGTGACCCCGGCAGCTCTCCCTCTTGCATCGCTTCCTATGCGCGGCACCCGGAAGTGACATCAGCGGGAGAGCTGACGCGGTCGCGAGGAACACGTTGAAGTTGTTTTGGCGGTGAACAACTAGAGGGATGGGGAAGGGAAGGGAGGGTGCGCACATGGTGAGGGGAGGAGCGGGAAGAGGCGGAGGGGGCGGAGAGGAGGAAGGGTGCTGATGCCCCCCACCAACATGGCACCCGGGGCGGACTGCTCCCCTTGCCCCCTCCCCCTGTCATTTGTCATCATGTTCAGGTGACACTTAGAGAATCATGGCTTCCGGCACCTAACAATGAACTTAGGCACTGGTAATGTAGGCCAGGGTTTTAAAGACTTACAAGTCCAGTGCCTAGGTTCATTGTAGAATTGCAACTAGCGGCACTTAGTCATGCCTGAGGCCATCCCTAAACACACCTACTTAATTAAGCATGCAGCATCACTAAGCACCGCTAGGCACCCTGGTGTTAGCTGCCGGACCTGGGAGGCACAGTTATGTTTGGCACCAGTAGACGTGATCCGTGTGCCTACCGGCGCCTAACTTTAGTCAGCCCTTACAGAATTTCCCTTTTAGAGTCCTCGGTACAGCGCTATGATAGCTCTGAAAGGAAGTAGGAAACATGACATGGAATTCCAGTGGCAGGAAGGGGTTGTAGTGTTTCTGAGGAACAGGGAAAGTCGGAAACTGCATGGTCCAGATGGCATTGGGATCATCATCTTAGGGAGTAGAGGGACTCTGTATTGGAAGGGGTTTTAGCCCCATAGACCCTATTACAGTATAATGAAAGGGCGTGTATGTATGGGTCCCTTTAAAGGCTGGGGGTGGGGAGCCCCAGGAAACAGATGAATGTCTCAGGAGACAGACAGACAGAAAAAGAAGGCAGGGACAAGCAGAGAGAAAATGTTGGAACCCCAGCCCATAGGGGGCAGAAAGGAGCCCCCTTCCAGAGAGAGAAATGGGCTACCCAATCCAGGGGAAGGAGAACTCCAAAGTAAGGGCAGAGCCAGGAAGCTGTGAGAAGGAAATGAAGCTACAGAGGATGACCTCAAAGTGAGTTAAGTCTCCAACATTACTGGCTTGTTGTGACCTACAACGGGGCATTTCTTTAATTTGGCGCATAAGGATTTGACATCTTGCACAAGTAAGTGGCACTTTAATTGGCACTTACACACACAAGTGCATTATTCTATAAGGTAGCATGTGAATGCTATGGTGTGTAACTGCAAGGAGAGCATACACAGGAGGCAGCAAAGGTGGGCCATGGGAGTGTTGCCAATTATGGCACTTATTTTCAAAGCTTATCACAATACCAAGTAGAGGTCCATGTGCTTGAAATATCCAAATCCCAATTTTGCAAAGCTAGAAAAGGGACATCCAGCACTGCAATATGTCCAAATAGCAAGGCCAATATGTCCAAATAGCAATAGTTCGACATTGGAAATTATTTAGGCATACTATCCAAGATCTCAAATGGCGAATTATCGAGTTGATTGAGATTGGGTGGGAGGGTAGTAATATTAACTGTACTTTGAATTTAAAAGAATTACGGTGGATGTATGAACTGCAAAGTATGCAACCATCAGGATTGAATGAAACCAGTGATTGGCTGACTCTAGATGAATAAAGGGGTGGGATTAGCTGTCATTTTGTTAGGGGGCTCTTTATCTTTAAACAATGTTGGAGTTTTTGGTTTGGAACAGCTCTGTGCTGTGATTGGGTATCCTATGGGTGATGTCATTGGGGATTATATCATGTAGGCAAGAAACGCCGAGGCCATCTTTTGGCTGTTGGCTGGGCGTTTCTATTCAGAAAGAGCGGAAGCAATGTAGTTGGTAAGGCTTCGGTTTGAATGTGATAGATGTGTTGGTAAGTTTTCTTTGAGTGAATACTTTCTATTATTTGTTTGATTTGCAGTTATGGTACTTTCTCCATCCTGAAGAAGATCTGAAACGCGTTGGTGGGGTGTAGAGTAACGGCGACATTTATAAGCTAATTGCTGATTTTTTAAGGAGATATGAACTATTTAATGAATGAATTAATGAAATGAATTGAAAGGAAATGAAAGAGAAGTGAAGTGAAATGAAATGAAATGATGATATGTTGAAACAGTAGAGATAATTTATGAAAAGACATTTTATTCTATTTAATTAATTTATTGGATGACCAGCAGAGCATTAAATCACTAGCAGAAAAAATTATCGCAAAAAGTAGTAAAAGAAAAAAATACAAAAGATAGTAGTCTGAAAAAAAACACAAAAGATATAAAAGACAAAAAAGAGTTATCAATTGCACGATTGGGTGAGCCAATGAAGAGTGCAACCACACTGTGCTGTTTCAGACAGGTGGCGTTCTGAGATTCCCCACATGCATTTAAAGTAATTTTCATCAGATGGATGCATGATATAGTGAAATAACTGATTACTTGTATGATTTGTATAAATTCTTTGAGTGCCTAGGTTCCAAGTGATTATCAAATAGCAAGGGGTCATGTTCTGGGTGGGACTAGGGAATGCCCATAATCAGGATGTCCAACAGCGATTACTGAAAGGGAAGAAACATCCAAGTCTAAAAAGACTGTTTCAGCAGTGGTGTAGTAAGGGGGGCAGAAGGCAGGGGATGAATTGCCCCAGGCGTCAAGTTGGCAGAAATGCCAGCAACTCTCATAAGAACATAAGAAGTTGCCTCCGCTGAGGCAGACCAGAGGTCCATCTCGCCCTCTTCTCCCCCCTCCTCCCCAGCAATGCAGCAATGGGATAGGTCGCTAAAAAGCACACTCCCTTCCACTACCTCTTTAAATCTTTGTTGACAACTAGCAGATTGTCTTATGTGCTGCTTGCACTGGTCACGTCCCTCACTCTGTTGTCACTTCCTATTCATGGGACAGGAAGTGATGTCAGAAGGAAGGCTCAGGCTGCTCGCTCCTGGAGAAAATGTGAAAAGGTACAGGGTGGGTGGGGGGGGGCAGTAAAGAACAGAGGGCACGGTGATGTTGGGCAGTGGGGAAGAGCGCATCAGGGGGGGCATATGAGGTACCTACTTCCCTTGCTGTGCTACTGTGTTTCAGTCACATCAAGGGTACAAAAAGGTACTTTGATTGAGCTGCTGACCACTGAAGAGATTAAGGCATGACTCCCTTCTTAATCTCCTAGTAGTTGTCTCCCTCCTGTTCCACTAAAACTGAAAGGGGATAAAGAAAATTGAATTAATTAATTAATTAATTAATTAAAAAGATAAATGCTTCAAGTATTCTGGGCATTCGTAACACAACAAGAAGCAAGGTTTGAGGGGTAGCCTAGTGTTTACAAGGGACCCAGGTTAAAACCCCACTTGAACTCTATTTCTTTTTATTGTGAGCCTCCCAGGAACAAAGAAATATTTACTGTACCTGAATAAATAAGCCACCTGCAAGCCTGTAGTACACATTTAGGTACAGTAGGTATTTTATTATTCCTGGAGGGCTTACAATTTCAAAATAAAATAGTTTTTTAGACTGCAACTGAGTTGAGCTAATCTGCTTCACTGTGCACAGATAACATTTCAGATCCATGGGGGACACTAATTGTTGGGAATATTTTAACACATTTGAGTCTATTAATGAATCTATGCAAATATGTAGCGTTTTTTAGACTGCGAATGAGCCAAACTAAATTGCTATGCTGAGCACAGATGATGTATATGCTGGATCATACCTTTTTGCAACACAAACAAAATCTGCAGTAAAAGGGTCGAAGACAAAACAAAGCAAAGAGAACTGCGGTAACATGTACAATGATACAGGCAGAGTTTATTAAAATAATTGCTGTTAAAAACAACACCTTAAAATTAAACCACGGGACCCAACACAGTCCGTGTTTCGGTACACACCTTCTTCAGGGGTCCTAATGTACAAAGAAAAAATAGAAATATCTAAAAATATATATCATAGAGCTATATCTATAAAGACATATATTAAATAACTTAAGCGAAAAGGTGTGCAATAAAAAACTAAAGCAGAAGGTGTACAAGAAGACACCCAGGATATGTAAAAAGGACATGCTTGGATTAAAAAGATGAAAATGAAAAGTAAAAATAGAGATGAAAATAAAAATAAACCATATGTCGGGTACAGATATGTGTCCAAAAGATGGACAGAAGAAATGAATCAAAAGAGAACTGATGGAGCCAATATGCAATACATATATAATGGATAGATAGCACCAAAGGGTGTAAGAAATTTGCAAAAGAATGATAGAGCAGGCAATAAGAAGTGGGGGGAGGGGGGTAGTAGTGAGGTCAATATGTTAAAACATATGCCATATAGAGCATAACCAATAAGTAAAAGACCAATGAGTGGAAGTTAAAAAGAAGGTGGAAAAACTAATAAGAGCAATGAATCAATGGAACCTACCTAGGTTGGAAAGGAGCCAAATTGAGGTAAAAGTAGATAAGAATTCAGAAATATTTGAGCTAAATATTGTGCTCAAAAGAAAGGGAAATGAAAATCAATTAAGTACTCATAATAGCAGACATGATGGCAAAGAGCCATAATGCTCAAAATATTAAAACGATTAGGCCTAAATATGAAAACTGAACCACAAACAAAGCAGTACATCTTTGGAAAAACTAAAGAAATATCAAACCCTCATTTAATAGTTTTTGAAGCGACAAAAATGATAAAATTAAAGGATAAAGATAAACGAAAATCAAAAACGTGACAAACAGAACCAAATACCAGGAAACATAAGCAATAAAAGCATACCTGGGCCAGGACCTGTATAGTGATCTCTAGCTATACCCTTCTATCCCTTTTTTCTTCAGGAATTCATCCAATCCTTTCTTGAACCCTGATACTGTACCCTGTCCTATCACACCCTCTGGAAGCACATTTCAGGCATCCACCACCCTTTGGGTGAAGAAGAACTTCCTAGCATTGGTTATGAATCTGTCCCCTCTTAATTTTTCCGTATACCCTTAAGTATCAATGCAGTGATTACAGGGGCTTAGGGGCATGGGTCCTCCTCTCCATGGGTCCCTAACCCACCCTCAAGACAGCTTAAGCCACCTCTGTGCTGGATGATTAGGCTGCCAGGTGATGATGGTCTGGAGGCTGAATTTTAAAGGTATGATTAATATTTTCATGGTGGTGGTGGGGGGGTCAGTGATCACTGAGGTAGTGTGTGGGGGTCTGTTTTATGGGTTTGCAGTGCTTATCTGGTGACTTTAGGTGGGGTTTTGTGACTTAGACCATGTTTTCCGTCCAAGTTCCGTCGATCCTGGGCTGTATAACTTTCGGTTATATATGATGTATGACTAAGTCTAAGCCAGCCCACGTCCCGCCCAACTCTCGCCCTCGACACTCCTCCTGAAACGCCCCATTTAGCTTTGGTCGTTCAGCAGCACTATGAAGGCCTAAGTCATTTAGAAATATGTCCAAAACCCGTTTTTATTATCGGCACTTGGACGTATTTGAATAATGTTCGTCCACTTGCCGACTTAGGCCGGTTTTTGGACGTTTTTCTCTTTCGATTATGAGCCCCATAGTGTGTTCTGAATGACAAGGTGGAGAATGATTTTGTAATGTTTATGTGCTATCATGGCTTTATTTTATGAATGTTTGTTATTGGAAACCGCTTAGATTCTAGGCGGTATATAAATTTTTAAATAAATAAATAAGAAGCACCTTAGATGATCTGATACATTGAATGTTAGAAATTAGTAACTAGGGGAACCCTCCCCATTGGCTGTCAAATGTTGTCTCCAGATCACTCTTTATGCTTTAACCCCTGTTTCTGTGTTTCTCTTTTAAAATGAAATATACCAACATCTGAAGTATAAGTACAAACAAAATCAACATATTTACACAACAAAAATGAATTTTCAAAGCAAAGGTTCACAGATGACAAAGTTTTGCAAACATAGTTATTACACATAAGGCACAAGGATTGAATGTTCTTAAAGGCATGAATGGAATATGCATAAAACTGTTCTCAGCATATGTTCTATGTCCTGGTTATTTTTTCTTCACACGTTGGGATTTGTTCTTGGGGATCTATTATCAGAATAACATCTGAACTTTTTGAACTTGATTTCAAACCAGCGACAGTGGACATAAAGGAGACTCTTTAACCTCTTGCACCTGAACCTGGACATTGCCAATCATTGTGAAGCTTAGTACCATCTTTTGTTTCATCCATTATGGTTTAGTTCGTGAACATACTAACATTAGGTTATCTCATCAATTATGGACAAGGTAGGTAGGTAGGTGGGTGCAATGATGGAAAGTCACAATATCATTATTCTACAATACTGCTGTGTTTGAATGATATAAACTGAGCACTCACTTATAATTAGTATATAGTTTTTTTTTACTATTTTTTGATTTATAATTTTTAATTAGGTTGATAAACTATTGAATTCTTATATTTATATATATTTTTGTTTTTGGTGAATTCATTATTTAATTAATAATTTCTCCTACATTTATATTTCTATGTCCTGGAGAAACAGAACCAAGAAAGGAAAAACAGAACCCTAAGGATCCACACAAAACGTAAGGGCAGACCAAAGAAATTTCAGAGACCAAGAGATTTTTAAAAAACCAATTAATAACAAAGTACCAACTCTACAACACTGCCCATGTTTCGTCGGAGTTACCTGAAAGCCAGATGCACTAAAGTCAGTGATTGTCACTACACCAGTTTTGACTGGTTTAGCGACGATCACATTTGCTGACCCGATGCAAAAAACGGCTCACCGCATGGTTTTCTACACGACCATGCAAATAAGCTCATTAATATTGAAATGCCATGCAAACTAGCAGAGCAATTGATGCTGTAACGTGGCTTCCCAATGCCCCAAAAAAGTGATTTGCTTTTAGTAATCTGAAAAAAGTGACTGGTCACTTACCTGTTCTACCGTTACAAAAATATTTGTATCGGTAGAACCTTTTTTTTTTTTTTTAATAGGCACAGATGCTCTATGTGTGTTACACACGCACAATATCTGCCTAATTTATTTTTTTTAAAAGCCCCCCCTTCCCCCATCCCCACTGATGACAGTCCTTCTCAACATCTCCCAATGAACCGGCACTTGGGATTGACCCACTCCGCAGCCATGAAAATGGCAGGAGGGTCATTGTTTTGTTATCCCCATCTTCTTTTAAATATGTTTTAGACAGATTTCTAACAGATAGGAAAAATGATTATCCAATTGCTACTCCTTGGGCTTTGACCAGAAACTAGGAACCAGGATTGGCCACCGTGAGAACGAAGTACTGGGCTTGATGGATCATTGGTCTGACCCAGTAAGAGTATTCTTATGTTCTTAAAATGTATAGTACAGTATATACTTAGACTTCTGGAAGACAATTTTCAACCCTTTTTCTGCGAGTAAACAAATATTTGTCCACATGAAAAGCAGGTTTCAGACTTGCTCTCCCCTGCCATGGACATAAAAGTACTCTTGCTGTCCAATGTACATACATTTATCCATGGAAATAAAGAGGTGGGAATAAGTCAGTGGTTGGGTAGTATAAATTTTATTGATAACCCTATGTGTGCTTTCATACTTGAACTTTGCTCCTTCTTCAAAGCAGGAACAAAATGTATCATTTACAAAGTAACTTATTGCTCTGTTGTACCAAATTTTCAATGGCACACTGAGCAGCTAAAATTAGCTTCCTTTTGAAAACTAGCTTACAAGCCCATGGATGCAAAACCAATTTGCAGCTCTATGGCTAATATCAAAATTGTTCCTTTATATTTTACTTCAATGAATGCTTTCAAAGGTCTAAGCAAATTACGGTGTCTTATTCATGTGACCAGTATGGCTAATCTTATGTTATATTCTTATGTAAGGTGTTTATAAGCTATGCTATATCCATGGAAACACAATCACTCATGGCTTTTTGAGAGGGTACTGGGTACAGTGGCATAGCGAGGGTAAGTGGAGCCTGGGGAGGTGGCGACCCTCCCTGCCTTCTTCTCTGCCACCCCCCCCCCCCACCCCCTACCCCCACCATGCGCTGTTACAAGCCTGGCACTTGTACTAGCCTTGTGCCAAATAAAAACACCAAGAACACCCCAGTTAAGCTTGTCAGGGCTGATCAGTGTAGATCTGACATACACAGCACAAAGGTAAACCCCTATTCTGAGCCTACGAATAGCACTGCTACTGAAAGACTGCCAGGGAACACCGCTAAGCACAGCCAGGGAAAACAGGGCATAGCGCCTTTAAGTACTTCTCTTTTAAAGTTGCTGGCTAAGCAGGTTGAGACTCGAGCAAGGCAGACCAGAGCAGCAGCTCTGCCCTGGACGGGGTAGATCAGCACACAAGCAATTTGAAGCCTGGAGGCAGCCCAGGGAAACAGACATACATTGAGGCTCCTGATCCACTACAGCCTGAGGATGTGGAAATGCATGAACCTGAGGAAAATTCACAGATAGCTCAGGATAGTACTGTGGAGCCTATGGAGGTTATGGACTCAACTGAACCACTTTATGAGGAGTCAATGGAAGTGAGTTGATTTCCTGATTTGAATAGAACTATTTGTATGCTGCTAAAGTCAAAGGCTTTTCTGAGTTTGGTATGGAAAGCTGAATTTTCTTTTGTGAAAAGTCTATGGACAATTGCAGAGCCAGACAAGCTCAACACATAAGAACATAAGAACTGCCATCTCCGGATCAGACCTTCAGTCCATCAAGTCAGGCAATCTGCACATGCGGAGGCCCAGCCAGGTGTACACCTGGTGTAATTTTAGTCACCCATATCCCTCTATGCCTCTCGTAAGGAGATGTGCATCTAGTTTGCTTTTAAATCCTAGAACAGTGGATTCCACAATAACCTCCTCTGGGAGAGCATTCCAGGTGTCCACCACTCATTGCGTGAAGCAGAACTTCCTGATATTTGTCCTGGACTTGTCCCCCCTTAGCTTCAGTCCATGTTCTCTTATCTGTGTCAAATTGGACATTGTAAATAAATTTTTTTCCTGCTCTATTTTGTCGATTCCTTTCAGTATTTTGAAAGTCTCGATCATATCCCCTCGCAGTCTCCTTTTCTCAAGTGAGAACAATCCCAGTCTCTTAAGTCATTCCTCATATTCCAAGTTCTCCATACATTTTATTAGCTTCATTGCTCGTCTCTGCACCCTCTCCAGCAGTTTTATATCCTTCGTTAAGTTGGGAGACCAAAGTTGGACACAGTATTCCAAGTGTGGGCTGACTATTGCTCTATAAAGCGGCATTATAACTTTCTCCGATCTACTCGTGATTCCTTTCTTTATCATGCCTAACATTCTATTTGCTTTCTTTGCCGCTGCTGCGCATTGTGCCAATGGTTTCAGGGTCCTAACTATCAGTACACCCAGGTCCTTCTCTTGTTCACTCTTACCCAGAGTTGCACCTGACATTCTATACTCGTGTTCTTTGTTTTTTCTGCCTAAATGCATTACTTTACACTTTTCCACATTAAACTTCATCTGCCATTTCTCCACCCATTTCTCTAACTGACACAAGTCACTCTGGAGTTCCTCGCTATCCTTCTGCGATCTGATTGCCCGGCATAGCTTTGTGTCATCTGCAAACTTGATGATCTGACTGGATGTTCCTTTTTCTAGGTCATTGATGAAAATATCAAGTAAAATCGGCCCAAGTAAAATCAAGTATCAAGTAAAATCGGCTCTGGGGCACACCGCTAGTCACTTTCTCCCAGTCTGAGAACTTCCCATTTATGCCCACTCTCTGCTTTCTGTTCTCCAGCCATTTGCCTATCCATCTTAGTATATCTTCCATTATTCCATGGCTTTGTAGTTTCCTGAGAAGTCTTTCATGTGGGCATTAGCACCTTTCTCAGTGCTTGATAAAAATCGCTCATGATCCCCAAGTATTAATAAAAAAAAAGCTCAGGTTCTGCACACACACAATGCTGCCTTTTCATTAATTCTGTGGCTGGTTGCAGGGAACTTGGCTACTGTGGGTTGGGTCCCTCAGTGGTCACCCCACTTCTGAAGAATAGCCTGGTATTTGAATATCAGCACATCTTTTTAAATAGAAAAAATGCACTGCAATCACTTCTCAGGGCTTGCTATCTTTAATCATACAAGCAGTTCTTTTTTAAAAAAAAATTATTTATTGATTTATTAAACATATCAAAAGTGCAACAGAAATACATTCAAGAATTCAAAACAATAGCACTTACATACTTGCCAATTGCCTAAATCTCATTATCTATCCCCCCTCTTTCCTGGATGCATGGAACTAAAATCAACTCTGAAAGTAATATTAATCATTAAGATATTTAACAAATGATTCCAATGGACTCCAAATTTCCTTAAATTTCCTAAACTGCCAATTTTTCATAACGATAATACAAGCAAAGTGTTTACCACCAAAAAGTAAAATTCAGCCTATCCCAATTCTTCCAATTTCTGGTGATTAATTCTATGGCCACCCGAGTCATTATCAGAAGTCTATCTTTGTTTTTGTCAATTGGACTCTTGGATTGTAACGATGTCCCAAATAAGATCACCTCATATGTCAGCGGGATATCAACACCTAAGACAAAATTAATTTTGCTCCAAATAGTTTTCCAAAAAGTAAATATTAATGGACAGTAATATAAAAGATGATCCAGTGTCCCCACTTCAAGATGGCAGTGCCAGCACCTATTTGATTTGGTGTTATCTAATTTTTGTAATCTGACTGGTGTCCAAAATCATCTATATAATAGAAAAAACAAAATTTGTCTCATAGATGCTGACGCAGTACAACACAACCGTCGAGTCCAAACCCGTGGCCACTGAGTAATAGAGATATTTTGTTGTATTTCCATAGACCAAATATCTCTCAAAATTGATTTTGGTTTCTTTGAACGATATTCATATATGATTTTATACCATCGGGAGGCCTGGTGACCATGAGTCTCCACTTGGAAACATATGGCTGGCAAGCTTTTTTATAAATCTTTTTTATAAATGTTTTTTATAAATCTTTATTCATTTTTAAAGCTACACTTGTGCATAATACATTATTTACATATAATATTAAAATTGAAGCACAATACACTTACCAAGATTATTAACAAAATATTATTTCCCCCTCCCTTCCATTAGTTAATCAATCAATAAATTCTGATAAGAACATAAAAATATATCCATTAAACAATTAAAAACAAAACAAAACAGAACCCTACCCCCCTACCCCCTCTCAGGATGTGTATAATTCCCCATTTACCAAGATCAATCTTTACAATACTTAGCTAATGGTTCCCAAACATTCATGAACTTTTTGTAACTACCCTTTTGAATAGCCATAAACCTCTCCATCTTAAAAACATAACACAGGGACTCCCACCAAAATGAATAATTTAATCTATACCAATTTTTCCAGTTTCTTAAAATAAGCTGTATGGCAACCCTTGTCATTATAAAAATAAGTTTATTACTTCTCATAGATATTTGACTCTTTTTCCTCATAAATGTACCAAATAAAATTGTATCATACGATAGCGCCACTGGATTCTCTATAAGATTATTAACTTGATTCCAAATAGAATTCCAAAATTTCAGTATCAAGGGACAATAGTATAAGTGATCTAACATCCCCACTGCGAGATGACAGTGCCAGCATCTATTAGACTTGGAATTATCTACTCTATGTAAACAAACTGTGGTCCAAAAAGCTCTATGTAATAAGAAAAACCATGATTGTCTCATAGATGCAGACACCGTACATTTCATCCTCCAAGACCAAATTTGTGTCCATTGAGACGCAGTAATCTGATGCTTTATCTCAATGCTCTAAATGTCATGAAGAGCAGTTTTTAATTTCTTATTCAAAAATCCAGATATTAATTTGTACCACTGAGCGGCCTGGTGACCCAGGAAATCCACCTGGAAGCACAGGAATGCCAAACTATACTGATTTTTAAGATTTTTTCCAATCAGGGAACCCCTCCTGAATGGCCTGCTTCAACTGCAACAACTTATAACTTTGAGTTTTAGCAATACCAAATTTTTATTGCAATCGTGCAAACTCAAGCAGCTTTCCATCTAAAATTACATCCTCTAAAGTACGTATACCCGCCTTCATTCAATACTTCCAGATGACTTTAAACCCGCCAATTTGAACCTTGGGGTTCAACCAAAGGGACTGACATGTGGATTTGTAAATTGGAATATCTGTTAAATTAGTAATAAATTTTAATGTCTTCCAAGTGTCCATTAAAATTCTATTGTCCTTATATAGCCTAGGCATCTTGATACTCAAAACATGGCACAATCTCAGTGGGGACAGGAGTTGCCATTCCAGCCATAACCAATCTGGAAGATTTTCCATGAGCTCGGGGAGGATCCAATACATACCCTGACGCATAATATAGGCTTGATGATACCTATAAAAGTTTGGAAAATTTACCCCACCCTCCACAATTGGCTTTTGTAACGATATCAAGGCAATTCTTGCATTTTTCCCCATCCAAATAAATTTAGTTAAAATTTTATTTAGCTTTTTATAAAAGGACCCCTGAAAATACACTGGCAACATGCCCATTTGGTAACATACTACAGGCAAGATCATCATCTTAACTGTTTGGATTCTCTCCCACCAAGACAGGTGTAAGTGGTTCCATTGCTCACACATTTCTGTAACCTTCATCAATAAAGTTCTTTCATTAACTTTAATTGTTTCATCTAACGTATTATTAATCCAAATGCCTAAATATTTAATCCCCTTTTCTTTCCAAAGAAAGGATAATGAATCAAATAACCCTTTTGACAATGAACATTGAGAGGTAGAATCTCTGATTTGCTCCAATTTATTTTATATCCTGAAAACTTTCCAAACCTTTCAATCAACTCCAACAAATATGGAATGGTTGTCTCAGGATTCTTCAAATGAAGCAGAATATCATCTGCATATGCAGAGACTTTATATTCCCGACCTGTATAAGGAATACCCTGAATCTCCTTTGCCTGCTGGATAGCCAACAAACAAGGGTTCCAGATCAATATCAAACAGTAAAGAAGATAATGGACACCCTTGTCTAACTCTCCTCTTCAGACTAAAACATTCAGAAAAATTATTATTATTAATATATAATCTGGCAGAAGGGGAGCTGTACAAGGTCTGAATCATTTGTATGAATCCAGATCCAATGCCAAACCAATCCAATCCATTGCTTGATACATGAAGGCCCATTCTACCCGATCAAATGCCTTCTCTGCATCCAAGGATACAGAGAAGGCCGGATCATCCATGGCTTTTGTTAAATTTAACATATGAAAAGCCAATCTAGTATTATTAGAAGAATGTCTCTGAGCAATGAATCCCGTTTGATGTATACTAATAATATGAGGGAGAGCCTTAGCCAAGCACAATGCCAATAACTTAGTCAGAAGTTTTCCATCTACATTAATCAAAGAAATAGGTCTGTAATTTGAGACCAAAGTAGGATTTTTATTTGGCTTTGGTAAAACAATGGTTAACGATTCTGCCATAGTACCTGTAACACAACCTTTAATCAGTTAATCCTGATATAAATTTAATAAATGTGGAAACAAGGAACATTGAAATGATTTATAGAACTCTACAGTAAATCCATCACCACCTGGAGCGGACCCAACTCTAAAGGACCCCAATGCTGTTTGTATTCTTTCATTGATATAGGCGAATCAAGAGATCTTTTAACATGCTCTGGAATTTTTGGCCCTTTAATTAATTTTTAAAAATTTAATCCATCTAGTTCTTTATTTGAATAAAGCTCAGAAGAATACAAAGCCTTGTAATACTTTAAAAATTATTTTAAAATATGTCCAATTTGAGAATGTGTTACCCCATTTTCATCTGTGATAGCCACAAATTTTACTTTTTTTTTTTTTTTGCTTTCAGATAATTAGCCAATACTCTTCCCGCTTTATTCGAGTTTCCATGATACAGAGCTTGCTGCACAAACAACTCTTTCCTAGCCAATTTAGAAGAAATCTCATTATAAGAGCATAAGAATTGCCGCTGCTGGGTCAGACTAGTGGTCCATCATGCCCAGCAGTCCGCTCACACGGTGGCCCTTTGGTCAAAGACCAGCAGCCTAACCGAAACTAGCCCTAACAGCGCACATTCTTGTTCAGCAGGAACTTCTCTAACTTTGTCTTGAATCCCTGGAGGGTGCTTTCCCCTATAACAGCCTCTGGAAGAGCGTTCCAGCTTTCTACCACTCTCTGGGTGAAGAAGAACTTCCTTACCTTTGTATGGAATCTATCCCCTTTCAACTTTAGAGAGTGCCCTCTCGTTCTCCCTACCTTGGAAAGGGTGAACAACCTGTCCTTATCTACTAAGTCTATCCCCTTCAGTACCTTGAATGTTTCGATCATGTCCCCTCTCAATCTCCACTGTTCGAGGGAGAAGAGGCCCAGTTTCTCTAATCTTTCGCTGTACGGCAGCTCCTCCAACCTCTTAACCATCTTAGTCGCTCTTCTCTGGACCCTTTTGAGTAATACCCTGTCCTTCTTCATGTACGGCGACCAGTGCTGGACGCAGTACTCCAGGTGAGGGTGCACCGTGGCCCAGTACAGCGGCATGATAACCTTCTCTGATCTGTTCGTGATCTCCTTCTTTATCATTCCTAGCATTCTCTTTGCCCTTTTTGCTGCCACCGCATATTGCGTGGACAGCTTCATCGACTTGTCGATCATAACTCCCAAGTCCCTTTCCTGGGAAGTCTCTCCAAGTACTGCCCCAGACATCCTGTATTCGTGCATGAGATTTTTGTTACTGACATGCATCACTTTACACTTATCCATGTTGAAACTCATCTGCCATGTCAATGCCCATTCCTCGAGCCTGATTATGTCACATTGCAGATCTTCGCAATCCCCCTGCGTCTTCAACACTCTGAATAACTTTGTATCGTCCGTAAATTTTATCACCTCGTTCGTCGTACCTATGTCCAGATCGTTTATAAAGATGTTAAAGAGCATGGGTCCAAGCACCGAGCCCTACAGCACCCAACTGGTGACGCTCTTCCAGTCCAAGTATTGTCTATTTACCTCCACTCTCTGTTTCCTATGCTCCAGCCAGTTTTTAATCCACGTGAGTATTTCACCCTCGATTCCAAAGTAGTCATTCTTGCGGAACCTTGTCGAATGCCTTCTGAAAATCCAGATATATAATGTCTACCGGATCACCCTTGTCTATCTGTCTGTTTACTCCCTCAAAGAAGTGCAGCAAGTTCGTCAAACACGATCTGCCTTTGCTAAAACCGTGCTGACTGGTCCTCATCAGCCCATGTCCGTCAAGGTGATCAATGATGCTGTCCTTTATCAGTGACTCTACCATCTTTCCCAGTACCGAGGTCAGACTCACAGGTCTGTAGTTTCCTGGATCTCCCCTCGAACCTTTCTTGAAGATTGGCGTAACATTCACCACCTTCCAGTCTTCCGGAATCTTTCCCAATTTGATTGACAGATTGGCTATTAGTTGAAGCAGTTCAGCTATGGTCCCTTTCAGTTCCTTGATGAACCTCGGATGGATGCCATTTGGTCCCGGGGATTTATTGCTCTTGAGCCTATCAATCTGCCTACACACCTCCTCTAGACTGACCGTCAATCCTGTCAGCTTTCCGTCTTTGTTTCCAGCATATAGCCTGATGGGTTCCGGTATGCTGTGTACATCTTCTTCGGTAAATACAGACACAAAAAATGTGTTCAGTTTGTCGGCAATTGCTTTGTCCTCTTTTAGCGCTCCCTTTATTCCATGGTCATCCAACGGTCCCACCACTTCCTTTGCGGGTCGTTTCTCCTTAATATATCGAAAGAATGGCTTGAAGTTCTTCGCCTCCTTAGTTATTTTTTCCTCGTAGTCTCTTTTGGCCCCTTTTACCGCCTTATAACACCTGCGTTTATGTTGTTTGTGCTTGTTCCAGTTTTCGTCCATTTTTTACCTTTTCCATTCCTTAAATGAAGTTTTCATGTCTCTGATCGCTTCCTTCACCTCTACAGTGAACTACGCCGGTTCTTTGTTCTTTTTCCTCTTGGATCCCTTGTTGATACGTGTGATACTTGAGGAAAGAAGAGAACGGGGAGATATGATTGAAACGTATAAGTATATCACGGGACGCATCGAGTCAGAAGATGATATCTTCCGGCTCATGGGACCCTCGACCACCAGAGGGCATCCGCTGAAAATCAGGGGAGGGAAGTTTCGTGGCGACTTCAGGAAGTATTTCTTCACCGAGAGAGTTGTGGATCATTGGAACAGACTCCCACTCCAGGTGATAAAGGCCAGCAGCGTGACGGATTTTAAGAGAAAATGGGATACTCACGTGGGATCTTTAAGTGAGTAAACTCAGGGGGGGGATACACGGAATGGGCAGACTTGGTGGGCTATAGCCCTTTTCTGCCGCTTTTTTCTATGTTTCTATGTTTCTATGTTATATATAGATTTTGCGCCTCGGTGACTGTGTCCTTAAAAAGGGACCAAGCTTGCTCTAGCGTTTTTACAGTGCTTATCCTCTTCTTAATCTTCTTCCCTACCATGAGTCTCATCCCTTCGTAATTCCCTTTTCGGAAGTTCAGTGCCGTGGCTGTCATTTTGGACCGATGTTTCTCCCCTGCATCCAGATCAAAGCGGATCACATTGTGATCGCTACTTCCCAGCATCCCTTCTACTTCTACATCTTGTGCCGATCCTCGCAGGCCATTTAGAATTAAGTCCACAATTGCATTTCCTCTAGTATTTTCCTTGACAAGTTGTTCCAGGAAGCAATCGCCTACAGCATCCAAGAACTTGGTCTCTCTAATGCAGCTGGAGGTGCCTAGGTTCCAGTCTATTCCCAGATAGTGAAGTCACCCATGATAACTGTGTTGCCTCCCTTGCAGTTGCGTTTAATCTCGTCTGTCATTTCTACGTCAATTTCTTTGGACTGACCTGGGGGTCGATAGTAGATGCCGATCTTCGTTTCCAGGCCATTTGTTCCTAGAATTTTGACCCATAGAGACTCTAACTTATCCGTCAGTTGTGGTGTGTTCTCTCCAGTAGATTCAATTTTCTCTTTGATGTATATGGCAACACCCCCACCTTTTTGACCCACTCTGTCTCTGCAGTATAGTTTGTATCCTGGTAGCACAGTGTCCCAGATGTTTTCCTCAGTCCACCATGTTTCTGTGATGCCTATGATGTCAACGTTATCTTTTTGTGCCATGGCTTCTAATTCACCCATCTTATTTCTAAGGCTCCTTGCGTTCGTGTACATACATTTGAGTTTGCGGCCTGTTCCTTTCTTGCATTTCTTTCCCTCTTGTGTCCCTTTCTTGCATTTCTTTCCCTCTTGTGTCCTTTTCGATCTGTCTTGTCTGTAATCTGGTGAGTCTTTCCCTCTATCTTCTTGCACGGTATCCTCCTGGTATACTGGTTCCCGAACCATCGACTCCCTCTCTCGGTCGACTGTCGGCTTTCCCCTTCTTCCTAGTTTATAAACTTGTCCACTTCTCTCTTGATGTTGCTTGCAAGTAGCCTTGTTCCATCTCTGCTGAGGAGGAGCTCATCCTTCCTGTAGAGCTTGCTCTTCCCCCAAACCGTCGTCCAGTTGCGCATGAAGTGGAGTCCTTCTTCCTCACACCAGCGCTGCATCCACACGTTGACTGCTTGCAGCTCAATCTGTCTCTGCTTATCTGCCCTGGGTATCAGCAGGATCTCTGAGAATGCTACCCTCGAGGTTCTGGTCTTCAGCTTCCTTCCTAGCATCCGGAACCGGTCCTTCAGTACTTCCCTGTTGTAGTTCCTGTTGCTCACATTGTTCATCCCCCACATGGATCACCACCACCATATCTTCTTCTTCCACACTGTCGATGATCCTGTCAATGCAGCTCACTATGTCTTCTACCTTGGCTCCCGGTAGGCAGGTCACCAGCCGATCAAGTCTTCTTTCTGCTATGTGGCTGTCAACTTGTCTAATGATGGAGTCCCCCACGACGATTGCTGTCCTCTCTTTCTTCTCCTGATTCTCCAGCCGCAGGTCCGTGTCCCTGATGTATGTCCATCTCTCCTGCCGCAGGTCCGTATCCTTCGTTCTCGCTGCTGTGTCATCCATTTCTTCGTGGTGGTTGTCTGTCGGATGGTCCACACTCTCTGTAGGTGTCTTTTGGCAGTTCCACTGTTGCTGGTGATTTTCCACGGCCTCCCTGTATGCCTCCTCTTTGAACTTCTTCAGCTCTCAGACTTCTTCCTTGATGGCGTCCTCTGTCTTGTTCTCTGCTTCCTCTGTCTGGACGTTCTCTGCTAGAGGAATGGTCTAATGCCTGGCAACTAAAATTCAATGTAAAGAAATGCAAAGCAATGCATTTGGGGATTAATAATAGGAAGGAACCGTATATGCTGGGAGGAGAGAAGCTGATATGCACGGACGGGGAGAGGGACTTTGGGGTGATAGTGTCCGAAGATCTAAAGGCGAAAAAACAGTGTGACAAGGCAGTGGCTGCTGCCAGAAGGATGCTGGGCTGTATAAAGAGAGGCGTGGTCAGTAGAAGGAAGAAGGTGTTGATGCCCCTATACAGGTCATTGGTGAGGCCCCACTTGGAGTATTGTGTTCAGTTTTGGAGATCGTATCTGGCGAAAGACGTAAGAAGACTTGAGGCGGTCCAGAGGAGGGCGACGAAAATGATAGGAGGCTTGCGCCAGAAGACTTATGAGGAGAGACTGGAAGCCCTGAATATGTATACCCTAGAGGAAAGGAGAGACAGGGGAGATATGATTCAGACGTTCAAATACTTGAAGGGTATTAACGTAGAACAAAATCTTTTCCAGAGAAAGGAAAATGGTAAAACCAGAGGACATAATTTGAGATTGAGGGGTGGTAGATTCAGGGGCAATGTTAGGAAATTCTACTTTACGGAGAGGGTGGTGGATGCCTGGAATGCGCTCCTGAGAGAGGTGGTGGAGAGTAAAACTGTGACTGAGTTCAAAGAAGCGTGGGATGAACACAGAAGATTTAGAATCAGAAAATAATATTAAATATTGAACTAGGCCAGTTACTGGGCAGACTTGCACGGTCTGTGTCTGTGTATGGCCGTGTGGTGGAGGATGGGCAGGGGAGGGCTTCAATGGCTGGGAGGGTGTAGATGGGCTGGAGTAAGTCTTAACAGAGATTTCGGCAGTTGGAACCCAAGCACAGTACCGGGTAAAGCTTTGGATTCTTGCCCAGAAATAGCTAAGAAGAAAAAATTTAAAAAAAAATAAAAATTTAAATTGAATCAGGTTGGGCAGACTGGATGGACCATTCGGGTCTTTATCTGCCGTCATCTACTATGTTACTATGTTACTATGTTCTCTGTCTCTCTCCTCCGCTGCTTGAAGTGCCTCCAGTTCCAGTATTCTACCCTCCAGGAGTCTGACTTGTTTCTTCAGGCTCTCCAGTTCTCCGCATCGAGCGCATATGTAAGACCGCCTCCCAGAGGGGAGGTAGTCATACATATGGCAGACGATGCAGAAAACTGGGTAGCTCAACATCTTGCTTCCGTCTGCTGCTTCCATTGCTGCCTGCTTGCTGGTCTGCTGCGGATGCCTTCTGTGTCTGCTGTGGTTGCGCCTGCTCTTTTATCTGCTTTTCTCTTGCTGATTCCCCTCTTGGTCTCCTGCCTCTGCTTCTCTCTCCTGCTCTTTTATCTGTTTTTTTCCCCCTCTGGCTTCTCTCTCCCTCTGTCTCTCTCTGTATTTGTATTTAGCTTTTATGAGGGCTTGCAAAGTATTTTGTTCCCAATTCAAAACCAACTGTGTCTCCAAACTTTTAATATCTTGCTCCAAATTAGAAAATTCCAACTTGAGTTTCCTTCTAACATGAGCCATATACAAGATAAATTGCCCTCTCATGGTAGCTTTAAAGGCATCCCATAATGTTTCCAATGAGATCTCTTCTGAAGTATTGAGTTGAAAATATTCCTTCATTTTTATTTGAAATTCTTCTGTAAATTTTTCATCTGCTAGCAATGTATTATCAAACCTCCAAACAGGTCTATTATCACCTTGCTCTTCAAGTTTAAATTCAATGCACACACCAACATGATCTGAAAAAATGATTGGATCAATAGTGGCATTCCTAATCTGTTGTACAAATGTATCAGATACAAAAATATAATCTATACGTGAAAATGATTTATGAACAGGGGAATAAAAGGAAAATTCCTGAGCATTATAATGAAGAATTCTCCATATATCCTTTAAACCACAAGATTGAACCAAATTATCTAATCCTACTGATTTTAAAATCCTAATAAGCTTTTTATCCAACATAGGATCTATTACAGCATTAAAATCCCCCGCTACCACTAAATCAGAGGCAGCCAGTGGTAAAATCAACTGTTGCATAGCCTTAAAAATTTCAATTTAATTTGAATTGGGGCGTATATGTTTATAAGCCTCAGGGTATGTTTCGGGATCCGGAAGGTTCGCCCCCCACATTTCGCCCCCAGCAATTCGCCCCTCCCATTTCGCCCCCCACATTTCGCCCCCAGACACATTTCGCCCCCACACATTTCGCCCCCACACATTTCGCCCCCCGGATGTTTCGCCCCCGCACATTTCGCCCCCGCACATTTCGCCCCCGCACATTTCGCCCCTGATTATGTGTACTGCACATTTCGCCCCTGAGCGTTCCTCCGTTCTCTCTCTCTCACTCTTTATGGAGCGAATACCCAAACCACCCTCCATCCCCTTATTTTAATTCTGGCATCTTCCCTTGCTGGATGCAGCTATCTCTATAGCGGCAGAGCAGTGCACAAGGCTGCCTGCCTGGTCCCGCGCCTCTTCTGTTCTCGCGGGAAGTGGCACGGGACCAGGCAGGTAGCCTTCTGCGCCGCTCTGCTGCTAGAGAAGGGGAGACAGCCGCGTCAGCCAACCAGGCAGGCAGCCTTGTGTGCCACTCTGCCGCTAGAGAGGCAGCAGGAGACAGCGAGTCTTGCTTCCCACACGATCAGAAGCTTCCCCGCAGGCCAGATGCGAGCAGCAGCCATCGAAACTGGAAGCCACTGAGGATCCCAGCATGGCGGCACAGCCCTGACAAGAAAGCAAGTGGCTACGGCAGCAGCTGCGGATTATGGAGCAAATACCCAAACCACCCTCCATCCCCTTATTTTAATTCTGGCATCTTCCCTTGCTGGATGCAGCTATCTCTATAGCGGCAGAGCAGTGCACAAGGCTGCCTGCCTGGTCCCGCGCCTCTTCTGTTCTCGCGGGAAGTGGCACGGGACCAGGCAGGTAGCCTTCTGCGCCGCTCTGCTGCTAGAGAAGGGGAGACAGCCGCGTCAGCCAACCAGGCAGGCAGCCTTGTGTGCCACTCTGCCGCTAGAGAGGCAGCAGGAGACAGCGAGTCTTGCTTCCCACACGATCAGAAGCTTCCCCGCAGGCCAGATGCGAGCAGCAGCCATCGAAACTGGAAGCCACTGAGGATCCCAGCATGGCGGCGCAGCCCTGACAAGAAAGCAAGTGGCTACGGCAGCAGCTGCGGATTATGGAGCGAATACCCAAACCACCCTCCATCCCCTTATTTTAATTCTGGCATCTTCCCTTGCTGGATGCAGCTATCTCTATAGCGGCAGAGCAGTGCACAAGGCTGCCTGCCTGGTCCCGCGCCTCTTCTGTTCTCGCGGGAAGTGGCACGGGACCAGGCAGGTAGCCTTCTGCGCCGCTCTGCTGCTAGAGAAGGGGAGACAGCCGCGTCAGCCAACCAGGCAGGCAGCCTTGTGTGCCACTCTGCCGCTAGAGAGGCAGCAGGAGACAGCGAGTCTTGCTTCCCCCATCTTCTTTCTTCCTCCCTCCCCCCCCCCCCCCAACGCGGGACCTGGCCTGCCCCGGAACTCTTCCTGCAACAGCAACTTCATGGCCGAGGTTAGAAGTCTCCTCCGATGGATACAGCGCCGTGGCTGCCATAACATTTAAAATAATAGTGATCGGGGGGGGGGGGGGGGGGAGAGAGCAGGTGTGGGGAAGTCCGGAGCTGCAGGGCCGACATTAGAGGCAGTGAGAACAGCCAGCTGTGCACTTTGAATTTGTAGCCTGCCGTCGTGTCGGCAAAGAAATCGCCTGCGAGAGGAATAGTCTGACACTCAGGGGCAAAATGTGCGGGGGCGAAATGTGTGGGGGCGAAACATCCGGGGGGCGAAATGTGCGGGGGCGAAATGTGTGGGGGCGAAACATCCGGGGGGCGAAATGTGCGGGGGCGAAATGTGAGGGGCGAATTGCTGGGGGCGAAATGTGGGGGGCGAAACTTCCGTGAACCGTATGTTTCCCCATACTCATATCTACTTGAACCCATCTTTCTAAAGGATCCCCAGCAATCAATTTAAATGAAGCCATACATTTCTTATTAATTAAAATCGCAACACCTTCCTTTTTACCTACCACAGGAGAAAAAAACAATGTTTAATCCACCCAGAATCCAACTTACTAGATTCTAAAGCATTTAAATGTGTCTCTTGAATATAATATATATACGCATTTTGTTGTTTTAAGAAAGTAAGAGTTTTTTTCCTCTTCACTGGATGGTTGAGACCATTAACATTTAATGAAAACAATTTCAAATTCATTTCTTTTTCCTCACAATTAAACCCCAAACAAATAATCTAAAATAATTAGCCTCTAACATCATCTTATAAACCATACACATCCTATTTCCCACCCAGATAACCCCCATTCCCACCCCACCCTTTAAATTAGACACTTGCCAGAAAGCACCCATTTAGATCAGATCCCTAAAGTCCCAACCAAGCCTCCCTTAAAATTCCCCACCTCAACCTTTTATCCCAATTATGCAATAATTATACTAAACTATGTGGAATTTAACTATTTATCCCATAACAATCAATCAATCAGGAATATCAAGCAAATAACCTAATAAATTTAAATAAAAATACCTTAATAACAGTCATAAACATATGTTCTCATCTATTAAATGAATTATTTTATAATATACTAATACTTAGTAAATCAATAAATATTTTTAACATCCCCACTATTCAATTCATCATTCATTTAAAGACATCTCATTAAATCTATGTCAATTACTCTACCAAATTCCCCAATTTATCTCCCTACCCCGATTATATCACACTAATCCATTTGACAATTAATAAATTTTAAAACATTACAAATCACACCCAGTCTTCAATTAGTCATTCAAATAAAATCTTTAAGTATCTCATAAATTTAAAAACCACTTAAAATAGTAACTACATTCTTTAATAAATTAATTTAAAACCTGAAATATCTAAGGAGGAGAGATTTATGTATTTAATCTTATAAAATAATATCCCTAACAATGTGAATAATAAATTAATACACATACCTTAAAATTCAGCTTATTTAAAATCCAAATTCCCTTTTAATTCTATAACTATTTCCCCTATCAAACACTCCTTTTCTTTCTTTATGCAATTTAAAACATAAATCTCCCCAAGTGCATATATAATGACAAATCTTATTAAAGGAAAACAAAATCAATCATATACATTCAAGCAAACTATTCAAATTATGATGTTTATAATTTCAAGTTAAGTATGTATACAGTAATAACTCATGCAGATCATTTTCATATTTAAATTCCAAAATGTGAACTATTATAAATACAATTAGCATATCAAACTACATTCACAGTCAATCAACTTTAATCTTCTATTTTCTTCTTTATTGCTGCCACATCTTGACAACTCTCAGACATTGTCTTTCCCAGTATCGGAAATGAGAAATTCAACCCACTCCTCAATCCATTTTAAATGAATTCCTTCTATTCAAAATTTCAATTACAGCAAACCAAGCAGTTCAATTCCATTCCTCTTTGACACAAATAACAACTTAATCCCGAGAATCTTCATCAGAACTTTTCAAGTTTTCAAGTTAAGACTGTATACAATGTCAACCCATGCATATTGTTTTCCATATTTATATTTCAAAATGTATACTATTATAAACCCTTTTGGCATAACAAACCACATTTGCAGACCATCAGCTTCAATCTTCTATTCTCTTCTTCACAGTTACCGCATCCTGAGAAATCTCAGTCAGAGTCATTCTTCATACCGGAAGTGAGAAATTCAACCCGCTCTTCAATCCATCTTTAAGCAATTTCTTACTAACCAAAACTTTGATTACACCAAACCAATCAGATCAAATCCCACTCCTCTTTGATACCAATGACATCCTTATTATAAGAATCTTCATCGGAACTTTTAACTTTCCTCAGTGCTGCAACCACTCTTTCCACTTGTATTCCTTAGACAAATAGACCCGCCTCTTGACTTCCAGTGTAATCTTATAGGTTTTCAAAGCTGTCAATCTTATTATAGATCAAATCAATGCACTAATTTTAGATGTTTATCAAGGTGTCAATATATTCAAATCACTCTTATAGCCAGAATATACACTTTCTTAAGGCTATGAAAACACCTTGTTTAAATTTTTCCCGACCCTCAGTGGCACCACTCAGGACTCAAACTTCTCATCGTCCTAAGCTTTATGTGTCGGTTCGTCATCGGGTCTATTACTTTTTTAGTAGAGCTTAATCTTATTTATATTATTTGATAAATTCTTATAAAGGTGAATACTTAGCTTAAAATATGGCTAAGTCTTCTTGGTTAGAGATGTCAGCACTATTAAGGGATGTCAAAGCCGACATGTTTCGCCTAGCTTGCTTTTTCAAGGCTCAATCCCCTTAGCCATCTATCTCCGGTGTAACAGTCAATACTTTACAGTCAATACTTTACAGTAAAGTATTGAATGTTACACCGGAGATAGATGGCTAAGGGGATTGAGCCTTGAAAAAGCAAGCTAGGCAAAACATGTCGGCTTTGACATCCCTTAATAGTGCTGACATCTCTAACCAAGAAGACTTAGCCATATTTTAAGCTAAGTATTCACCTTTATAAGAATTTATCAAATAATATAAATAAGATTAAGCTCTACTAAAAAAGTAATAGACCCGATGAAGAACCGACACATAAAGCTTAGGACGATGAGAAGTTTGAGTCCTGAGTGGTGCCACTGAGGGTCGGGGAAAATTTAAACAAGATGTTTTCATAGCCTTAAGAAAGTGTATATTCTGAAAATCTTATTATAGAATCATTCCATCAATACTGTTCAACTGCCATATTTCAAATTTAATTTGACAGACAGCTATAGTCATTTGCTTTATAATTCTACTGTATCTTCAATCATCCATGCTCAAATAGTATAACACACAGTTTTATTTTGTTGTTCTTTATGTTTCTTTTCCACATATTTTCTAGTATCTTATATTCTTCTTTACACCACCATATCTCTCCATTCCCTCTCCCTTCAACTTCCAATCATTATGACATTGGTTCTGCTTGTTGTAAAATGAATTCATTCAGTTTTATTGGATCTTCAAATTAATAAGAACAATTTTCAAATGTAATCCACATAGTAGCAGGGTACATAAGTCCAAATTTTGCCCCCATCCATATCAGGTTAGGTCTTAACTGTAAAAATGTTTTCCTCAATTTAGCCATCTTCTTGGCAAAGTCTGGCACGAAAAGTATTTTAGTTTCCATATATTTCACCTCCCTTTTTTCTTTAGCCAGTCGGAGTATCTCTATAGACTGTTGAAATCTAAGTACACTAAAGATTAGCGGTCTATTGCCAACATATCCATTCGGTTTTTTGCTTGGAGTTCTGTGCGCTCTTTCTACTTCAAAAGGGTGCTTAGATGACAGTGGAAACAATTTAGGAATCAATTCCTAAATAAATGAAACTGGATCTCTCCCTTCAACATTTTCTAGAAGACCAAAGATTCTTAAATTATTCCTATGAGATCTGTTCTCATAATCTTCCAATCTCCTCTCCATATCAGACAACATTTTATGATCTGACCCACACTGCCTCTGCTTTTCTTCCAGGTCCCCCACTCTGTTCTCCAAATGCTCCATCCTTTTATTTGCGATTTCCATTTGTTTAAATATATTAGAGACTTCCTCCCTCAACAGTAAGCTGTTCTGAAATACTTTTCATGTAATCTTTAATTGACTTTAATTCCTCCAACATATCCACAGTAGAATCTTCAGGGAGAGAAATCATTGAGGGACTTACTGCATCTGTTTTAATCGCTTTCCTTTCTTCTCATCAGAAGCAAACAAAGCCTCCAATTTAGTTGGTCTGGAGCAAGCCATCTTCCCTTCTCGAAAACACTAAATATATTTTATATTGATCTCTTTTGGATTGAGAAATTCTTGTATTCACTGCTTGGCTATACAGAGCGTCATGGCTACCCAACCATCTGTCAGCGCTCTCAAGCCTATCTACTCGACCGGCAAGGTATGTTGATTTAAAGCACGCCACGGAGGGAACCCTTTCTGAATGGCCTGCCTTAACTGTATCCATTTGTATCCTTGAGATTTCAAAATTCCAAACAATTGTTGTAATTGCAAAAAAGAAGCCATTTTATCATCCAAAAGGGCTCCTTTTACTACGGTGTGCTAGCGTTTTTAGCGCACGCAGGAAATTACCATGCGCTATGCTTCTAGAACTAACGCCAGCTCAATGCTGGCATTAAGGTCTAGTGTACGGGGCAATGTAGCACATGCTATGCTGTGCGTTAAAGCCCTAACACAGCTTAGTAAAAGGAGCCCCTAATGTTTGAATGCCTGCCTTTAACCAATGCCTCCACAGGATTTTAGAATTGTCTACTAATATCTTGGAATTCAACCATAGGGACTGACCGGTGGTTTTATGTATTGGAACTGGAATTAACTGATCAATAAATTTTAGCATTTTCCATGTTGACTGAAAAATCATATTGTTGTTATAGAGTTTGGGAAGCTTGATACTCAACACATAGTTGAGATGAAGTGGGGGCCATAAAATGACTTTCCAGAATCAACCAATCCGGCAGATGTTCCATAAGTTTAGGAAGGATCCAATACATACCTTGATGCAAAATAAAAGCTTGATAATATCTATAAAAACTTGGAAAATTTACCCCTCACAATGATATTAAGGCTATTCTAGGATTTTTACCAAGCCAAAGAAATTTTAAAACATAGCATAAGAATTGCCATCTCCAGATCAGACCCTGGGTCCATCAAGTCCAGTGATCCGCACACGCGGAGGCCCCGTCAGGTATACCCTGGCATAGTTTTAGTCCTCATATCACTGTATGCTTCTCAAGGGAGATGTGCATCTAGTTTACCCTTAAATCCTAGAACGATGGATTCTGCAATTACTTCCTCTGGGAGAGCATTCCAGGTGTCCACCACTCGCTGCGTGAAACAGAACTTCCTGATATTCGTCCTGGACCTGTCCCCCATCAGCTTCAGTCTATGTCTTCTTGTCCGTGTCACACTGGACATTGTAAATAACTGCTTTCCCTGCTCCATTTTGTCGAATCCTTTCAGTATTTTGAAAGTCTCAATCAGATCCCCTCGCAGTCTCCTCTTCTCAAGGGAGAACAACCCCAGTCTCCTAAGTCGTTCCTTGTAGTCCAGGTTCTCCATACCTTTCATTAGCTTCGTTGCTCGTCTCTGCACCCTATCTAGCAGTTTTATATCCTTCTTTAGGTATGGAGACCAATGCTGGACGCAGTATTCCAGGTGCGGTTTGACCATGACTCTATAGAGCGGTATTATAACTTTCTCTGATCTACTCATAATTCCCTTCTTTATCATGCCTAGCATTCTATTTGCTTTCTTCGCTGCTGCCGCACATTGCGCCAACGGTTTCAGGGTCCTATCAGTACACCCAGGTCCTTTTCCTGTTCGGTCTTTCCCAGAGTTACACCTGACATACTATAATTGTGATCTTTATTTTTTCTGCCTAAATGCATCACTTTGCATTTTTCCACATTAAAATTCATCTGCCATTTATCTGCCCACTTCTCCAATTGATTCAAGTCGTTCTGGAGTTCCTCGCAGTCCTTCTGCGATCTGATTGCCTGGCATAGCTTTGTGTCATCTGCAAACTTGATGATTTCACTGGATGTTCCTTCTTCCAGGTCATTTATGAAAATATTAAATAAGATGGATCCAAGTACTGAGCCCTGGGGTACACCGCTAGTCACTTTTTCCCATTCTGAGAACTTCCCATTTATGCCCACTCTCTGTTTTCTATTCTCTAGCCATTTGCCTATCCATCTTAGTATATCTTCCTGTAAGGGGCAAGGGAAGAGACAGGGACGAACGTATTCTGAAGACAAATGAGTGGCTACAACGATGGTGCCGGGAAATGAACTTCGGATTCCTGAATCACGGGGAGGCACTACAGGGACTCCAGGGATCAGACGGACTCCACCTGACCAACAGAGGTAAGAACGTCTTCGGACACCGAGTAGCCCGCCTGCTTCGAAGAGCTTTAAACTAGGTAAGTTGGGGGAGGGTACCCATTTATATACCGGAGCAGTAAGTAACATTCCTGATGAGGTGAACCAAAACTCCACTTCCAAGTCAGAGGTAAGTACCCTTGCTGCAAAAGATTCGCTAGGAGACACTCTAATTCAGATGGGTAACTCTCTAAAGGAGTTTAGTAGACACAAAGAGTGGAGAGCTATGTATGTAAATGCACACAGCCTAGGGAATAAATTTCTAGAACTAGAAACAGAAATAGTAAATGCAGACCTAGACGTGGTAGCAATATCTGAAACATGGTTCACAGACTCTCATGGGTGGGATATAACTATACCAGGATACAACCTGCTTCGCCAAGATAGAGAGGGTAAGTTGGGAGGTGGGGTAGCACTTTACATCAAAGAGAACATCAAGACAACTAGGATCACAGATGTCAAGTACACTGGGGAATCTATCTGGGTAAACCTGGCCAGAGGCGGAGAGAAATGCCTATACCTTGGTGTGGTATACAGACCTCCAAGACAATCGGAGGACAAGGACACAGAATTAATTGAAGACATTGAGAATATCACCTTACGGGGGGACGTTGTCCTGCTAGGGGACTTCAACATGCCTGATGTAGACTGGAACACATTCTCAGCAACAACTTGTAGTAGCAGGAGGATATTAACATCCATGAAGGGAGTACAGCTCAAACAAATGGTACTAGAGCCCACTAGGGCCCAGGCCATCCTGGACCTGGTACTTACGAACGGGGAAAGCGTCACGGAAGTCTCGGTGGGAGAAACGCTGGCAACCAGTGACCATAACATGGTATGGTTCAACCTTAGAAAGGGCTTCCCTAGATCACAAACAAAAACGAAGGTACTCAATTTCCAGGGCACTGACTTCACAAGCATGGGTGATTTCGTCCATCAGACACTACAGGCTCAAGAAACAACGGATGATGTGGAAGCTATGTGGTCAACACTGAAAAGGACACTACACGAAGCAACTATCCGCTACATAAAATCGGTAAATAAACAACAAAGAAAGAAGAAACCCCGTTGGTTCACTGATGAGGTCTCACACCTAGTCAAGGACAAGAAAAGAGCATTTCTTTCATACAAACGCACCGGGGAGAAAGAAGCTAACATTGAATACAAGACAAGGTCTGCAGCGGTCAAAACAGCAGTCAGGGAGGCCAAACTTCGAGTGGAAGAAACTCTAGCAAAGAACATTAAGAAAGGGGACAAATCCTTCTTCAGGTATATTAGTGACAGGCAGAAGAACACAAACGGGATAGTACGCCTTAGAACAGCAGACGGGATTTATGTGGAAACAGATTCCGAAAAAGCCAAACTACTGAACGATTACTTCTGCTCAGTCTTTACCTGCGAGGCACCTGGACACGGGCCACAGCTGGAAGCAAAGCCAAGCAAGGAAGACCCATTTCAGAATTTTGGGTTCTCACCAGCTGATGTTTACAGCGAACTGTCAAGACTCAAGGTGAGCAAAACCGTGGGACCAGACAAATTGCACCCACGAGTGCTCAGAGAGCTGTGCGATGTCCTGGCGGAACCGTTAGCCATGCTCTTCAATCTCTCCCTAAGTACGGGGAGAGTCCCCCTGGACTGGAAAACAGCTAACGTCGTTCCTCTGCACAAAAAGGGCTGCAGAGCGGAAGCTGCGAATTACAGACCAGTGAGTCTCACATCGATAGTGTGTAAACTCATGGAAACACTACTTAAATGTAAATTAGACACGATTTTGGATGAGGGGAATCTAAGGGATCCTAGTCAACATGGATTCACTAGGGGTAGAATTAAACTAGAACTGTTTTTTCGTACTCTCAGATATCCACGGGGTTGATCATTAAAGATCTCAATACCCTGTTGTTAGTGGAATTGAATATCAATCATCGAGTACTTTTAAATACTGCCACCATGTGCTTATTGAATAAATAAATAAATATGTAGGTATAATGCACTTATCTTAGTGAAGCTTAAAGTGTTGCTGCTTATACCCTGAGGCTTTAGAGTAGAGCCTCTATTCCCTACGGGGACCCGTTTCGCCTTCAATTGGCTTCATCAGGGGTCAACATTCTAAAAAGATAAACCAAACAAAGTGCTAGTTAAAAACTTTGAAAAGAAGGAAGGAAAGTTAAAGTTAAGTACTTTGTGTCAATATTTAAATTTAAATTTAAAAGAGAGAAGACATACTGACTTACTTATTGTTTACAGCTCGGGTTCACGAGACAAAATGGCGATTAAGCTCCGTGAACGCCGACGCATGCGCTGTATTTATATGAATAAATTAAAGTGAGGTAAAATAAGGTGAAGTAAGCGCATGCGTGTAAAGATTGGTTGTTCATATCCATATGCCTCAATATGTGTGGAATAATATTAATTAAAATAAAATGCCAAAAAGGTCTAATTAATAGAATACCTTCCAGTTTATAGTAGTGTTTAAACCTTTTGGAGTCATAGTCTGTAATCTATAGATCCATCTAATCTCCCTTTGTGCAAGGCGTTTCTTTCTATCTCCACCCCTTTCTTTCCCTTCTTCTTTATCAATGCAACAACATTTTAGATCTTCAAACTTATGGTTAGCCGTGTTGCAATGTTCTACTAAAGGAGCCGTCATTTTATTTAGTTTCAAATTAGATTTATGTTCAATCATTCTCGTTCTAAAACTTCTAGATGTCATACCTATGTATAGTTTATCACAGGGACACAGTATCATGTAGATCACAAAATCAGAAGAACAAGTCAGAAAGTCATTAATATAGTACGTTTTACCATCTGTTTTATTAATAAAAGAGTTTTGCGAGATGGTAGAAACGCAGATACTGCAATGTCCACATCTATGGAAACCCTTGGGCAACAGTTTGTGTGTATCTCCTTTATCAGTAATCTCTCTCATAGGTGTAAAGATCTCTTTGAGATTACGTTCTCTGGAAAAGGCTATTCTTAGTTCTGTATTTTCAAAATACTGATGCGACTGCACAATCTTCCAATTATTGCTAAAGATTTTAGCCAAATCACTGGCTTTATTAAAATATTTTATGACACAGGTCATATTTTCTTCTTGGGGCTGCTCGGTGCTATGGTCTATTATGTCTCCGTTTGGATTGTTAAGTTTTAGTTTATGTTCTTGCATTAGCCATTCTCTATGTGTGTATTTGGCCCTTTTCTGAGAATGTTTCAAGACTTTCTTCGGATAACCCCTCTTAGTTAAGTCTCTTAAAAATTTTTTGGAGTGTATGGTGTAATCACTATCTTTCGTACAATTTCTCTTTATGCGAAGAAGCTGTGAAAAAGGTAAATTTGTTTTCAGTTTGTAAGGATGACAGCTACTAAAATCTAAAAACGTATTTCTATCAGTGGGCTTCACATATAGGTCAAATTCAAAACTTCTTGATGTTTGTATTACATTTAAATCCAAAAACTCAATACCTTGTGTGGAATATTTCATCGTGAATTTAATATTATCATCACAGTTATTCAACCACTGAAGAAATAAAATTAGACTGTCTATTGATCCTTTCCATAACAATAGAATATCGTCTATATATCTGAACCATTTAGAAATAAAAATTTCAAATGGAGAATTTTGTATCCAGATCTTCTCAAACTCACTCATATACAGATTGGCTATTGACGGAGCAAAGACTGCTCCCATTGCCACCCCCGATTTTTGTTGATAGAATTTTTTATTATATAGAAAGAAATTTTCATTCATTGCAATCTGTGCCAAATTCAAAATAAAATTGGTTGGAATAGTATGTGGTCTAGTTCTTCTATTTAATACATCCTTCACAACACTGAGGGCTTCCAATTGTGGAATAGATGTGTACAGTGAAACCACATCAAGAGTAACTAATACAAAAGGAAAGCTATCTGCACCAATTGATTCTAGTTTTGACATAATGTCTCTCGAGTCTTTAATATATGAGGTCGTTTTTATAACTTCCGGTTTGAGGAATTCATCTACAAACGTAGAAAGTGGCTCTAACAATGAACCCTTTGAGGACATTATAGGACGCCCTGGGGGATTTTGTGCATCTTTGTGTATTTTAGGTACAGTATAGAAAGTCGGTACTAGAGGATTCTGAGGGTTCAAATATCGATAATCTTTTTGGGTAATGAATCCTTGTAATAGTCCCTCATTAGTGACTTGCTGTATCTTTCGTTGTAATCTTTTCGTTGGATTGAAAGTCAAAGGTTCATATACTTTAGAATCTTGTAGTTGTTTTTTAATTTCTTCGTGATATTGATGACTATCTTGGACCACTACAGCCCCTCCTTTGTCTGCTTTAGTTATAATAATTGTACGATCTTTAGAAAGTATATTCAAAACTTTCCTTTCTTCTTTATTTAAATTATTATAACTGTATGTGTATTGATTAGTTTCTTTCCAGCTGTTAACGTCCTTTATGATGCATTGTTTGAAAGAATGTATGATGGGGTCCAACGGTGTAGGAGGACTCCATGTACTTTTAGGTGATTTAATGGTGCGATCATATGTTGATATCGCTTCTTGAAAGTACAATTTAAGATGTAATTTTCTTATAAACTTTTCTAAATCTATGTTAAATTGTACTTCATTAAATAAGGTTGTAGACCTTTTTGGCATTTTATTTTAATTAATATTATTCCACACATATTGAGGCATATGGATATGAACAACCAATCTTTACACGCATGCGCTTACTTCACCTTATTTTACCTCACTTTAATTTATTCATATAAATACAGCGCATGCGTCGGCGTTCACGGAGCTTAATCGCCATTTTGTCTCGTGAACCCGAGCTGTAAACAATAAGTAAGTCAGTATGTCTTCTCTCTTTTAAATTTAAATTTAAATATTGACACAAAGTACTTAACTTTAACTTTCCTTCCTTCTTTTCAAAGTTTTTAACTAGCACTTTGTTTGGTTTATCTTTTTAGAATGTTGACCCCTGATGAAGCCAATTGAAGGCGAAACGGGTCCCCGTAGGGAATAGAGGCTCTACTCTAAAGCCTCAGGGTATAAGCAGCAACACTTTAAGCTTCACTAAGATAAGTGCATTATACCTACATATTTATTTATTTATTCAATAAGCACATGGTGGCAGTATTTAAAAGTACTCGATGATTGATATTCAATTCCACTAACAACAGGGTATTGAGATCTTTAATGATCAACCCCGTGGATATCTGAGAGTACGAAAAAACAGTTCTAGTTTAATTCTTCTTATCCAGTCTGTTTTTTTTTTTTTTTTTTTTTTTGTTTGATTTATTATCATTTGGACTTGGACCATTGAAGTAGTTCAGTAGTATACTTTTTCAAAATGGCTTCTGAGGGATGGAAATCAGGATTCAGTTTCACCTCAGAGAGAGTAGGAAAACTTATCGATGTATCCACATTGTTTGACTTACCTACATCTATAGATTCACAATCCCCTGCTTGGCTAGACGTGAATAAACTCTTTAAAAACATTATTAGCATGGAGGTTAACAGTGATATGCTTATTGAATACTGCAAAAAAGAACGCATTCCAAGAGGATTAAGAATTTTAAAAGCTCCCCAAATTTTTAAATCCGATTCAGTGTTTTTGGACACCTGGAATAAGATTCTAAATAAATGCGCTTTAGATCTGATGTTACTCATCATAGAGAATAGTACTAAAGAAATTAACAACAATAAAAGTGAACTGGATAAAAATTTAGTTTCCTTAAAATCCACTAACACAGAACAGGAGTTTGAGAATAATTTCAAAAAACTCAACGAAGAAATGGAGACCTTTAGAGAAAACCTTAAGAAAGGCAAACTACGGAAATTCAAAAGAGATGAGTATGATTACCAGAATCATAAGGTATACCCATGGATGTCCAATACGGATCAGGATGCAAATCTCAAATCAGGAGGAGCAAGTACAGACATTTCGTCTTTCTCTTCATCTTCTAGCGGAGACAATTCTCGTTTTTTAAGCAGAGGACAAGGAATGAAAACAAGAGGCAGGACAAGACGAAGAGGGTCACAAAGACAGAGACCAAATACTCGGTCCCAGACATCACGAAACCAGTGGTAGTTAACATCTCAAAAAGATCTTTATCACCCATAGAGGTAACTGTTCTTTCTAAGGGATTATCATTCATACCTACAACCTTATTTAATGAAGTACAATTTAACATAGATTTAGAAAAGTTTATAAGAAAATTACATCTTAAATTGTACTTTCAAGAAGCGATATCAACATATGATCGCACCATTAAATCACCTAAAAGTACATGGAGTCCTCCTACACCGTTGGACCCCATCATACATTCTTTCAAACAATGCATCATAAAGGACGTTAACAGCTGGAAAGAAACTAATCAATACACATACAGTTATAATAATTTAAATAAAGAAGAAAGGAAAGTTTTGAATATACTTTCTAAAGATCGTACAATTATTATAACTAAAGCAGACAAAGGAGGGGCTGTAGTGGTCCAAGATAGTCATCAATATCACGAAGAAATTAAAAAACAACTACAAGATTCTAAAGTATATGAACCTTTGACTTTCAATCCAACGAAAAGATTACAACGAAAGATACAGCAAGTCACTAATGAGGGACTATTACAAGGATTCATTACCCAAAAAGATTATCGATATTTGAACCCTCAGAATCCTCTAGTACCGACTTTCTATACTGTACCTAAAATACACAAAGATGCACAAAATCCCCCAGGGCGTCCTATAATGTCCTCAAAGGGTTCATTGTTAGAGCCACTTTCTACGTTTGTAGATGAATTCCTCAAACCGGAAGTTATAAAAACGACCTCATATATTAAAGACTCGAGAGACATTATGTCAAAACTAGAATCAATTGGTGCAGATAGCTTTCCTTTTGTATTAGTTACTCTTGATGTGGTTTCACTGTACACATCTATTCCACAATTGGAAGCCCTCAGTGTTGTGAAGGATGTATTAAATAGAAGAACTAGACCACATACTATTCCAACCAATTTTATTTTGAATTTGGCACAGATTGCAATGAATGAAAATTTCTTTCTATATAATAAAAAATTCTATCAACAAAAATCGGGGGTGGCAATGGGAGCAGTCTTTGCTCCGTCAATAGCCAATCTGTATATGAGTGAGTTTGAGAAGATCTGGATACAAAATTCTCCATTTGAAATTTTTATTTCTAAATGGTTCAGATATATAGACGATATTCTATTGTTATGGAAAGGATCAATAGACAGTCTAATTTTATTTCTTCAGTGGTTGAATAACTGTGATGATAATATTAAATTCACGATGAAATATTCCACACAAGGTATTGAGTTTTTGGATTTAAATGTAATACAAACATCAAGAAGTTTTGAATTTGACCTATATGTGAAGCCCACTGATAGAAATACGTTTTTAGATTTTAGTAGCTGTCATCCTTACAAACTGAAAACAAATTTACCTTTTTCACAGCTTCTTCGCATAAAGAGAAATTGTACGAAAGATAGTGATTACACCATACACTCCAAAAAATTTTTAAGAGACTTAACTAAGAGGGGTTATCCGAAGAAAGTCTTGAAACATTCTCAGAAAAGGGCCAAATACACACATAGAGAATGGCTAATGCAAGAACATAAACTAAAACTTAACAATCCAAACGGAGACATAATAGACCATAGCACCGAGCAGCCCCAAGAAGAAAATATGACCTGTGTCATAAAATATTTTAATAAAGCCAGTGATTTGGCTAAAATCTTTAGCAATAATTGGAAGATTGTGCAGTCGCATCAGTATTTTGAAAATACAGAACTAAGAATAGCCTTTTCCAGAGAACGTAATCTCAAAGAGATCTTTACACCTATGAGAGAGATTACTGATAAAGGAGATACACACAAACTGTTGCCCAAGGGTTTCCATAGATGTGGACATTGCAGTATCTGCGTTTCTACCATCTCGCAAAACTCTTTTATTAATAAAACAGATGGTAAAACGTACTATATTAATGACTTTCTGACTTGTTCTTCTGATTTTGTGATCTACATGATACTGTGTCCCTGTGATAAACTATACATAGGTATGACATCTAGAAGTTTTAGAACGAGAATGATTGAACATAAATCTAATTTGAAACTAAATAAAATGACGGCTCCTTTAGTAGAACATTGCAACACGGCTAACCATAAGTTTGAAGATCTAAAATGTTGTTGCATTGATAAAGAAGAAGGGAAAGAAAGGGGTGGAGATAGAAAGAAACGCCTTGCACAAAGGGAGATTAGATGGATCTATAGATTACAGACTATGACTCCAAAAGGTTTAAACACTACTATAAACTGGAAGGTATTCTATTAATTAGACCTTTTTGGCATTTTATTTTAATTAATATTATTCCACACATATTGAGGCATATGGATATGAACAACCAATCTTTACACGCATGCGCTTACTTCACCTTATTTTACCTCACTTTAATTTATTCATATAAATACAGCGCATGCGTCGGCGTTCACGGAGCTTAATCGCCATTTTGTCTCGTGAACCCGAGCTGTAAACAATAAGTAAGTCAGTATGTCTTCTCTCTTTTAAATTTAAATTTAAATATTGACACAAAGTACTTAACTTTAACTTTCCTTCCTTCTTTTCAAAGTTTTTAACTAGCACTTTGTTTGGTTTATCTTTTTAGAATGTTGACCCCTGATGAAGCCAATTGAAGGCGAAACGGGTCCCCGTAGGGAATAGAGGCTCTACTCTAAAGCCTCAGGGTATAAGCAGCAACACTTTAAGCTTCACTAAGATAAGTGCATTATACCTACATATTTATTTATTTATTCAATAAGCACATGGTGGCAGTATTTAAAAGTACTCGATGATTGATATTCAATTCCACTAACAACAGGGTATTGAGATCTTTAATGATCAACCCCGTGGATATCTGAGAGTACGAAAAAACAGTTCTAGTTTAATTCTTCTTATCCAGTCTGTTTTTTTGTTTGGTTTTTTTGTTTGATTTATTATCATTTGGACTTGGACCATTGAAGTAGTTCAGTAGTTCACTAGGGGTAGGTCATGCCAATCCAATCTTATCAGCTTCTTTGATTGGGTAACAGGAAAGCTAGACTCGGGAGAGTCTCTGGACATAGTGTACTTGGATTTCAGTAAGGCTTTCGACAGCGTCCCACACCGTAGACTATTAAACAAGATGAAATCGATGGGCTTAGGTGAGACACTAATTGCATGGGTCAATGATTGGCTGAGTGGAAGACGTCAGAGGGTGGTGGTCAAAGGCACCCTCTCTGAGACATCGGAGTGCCACAGGGCTTGGTCCTGGGTCCACTCCTTTTTAACATATTCATAAGGGACTTGACCCGAGGGCTTCAGGGTAAAGTAACTCTATTCGCTGATGACGCCAAACTATGTAATATAGTAAGTGAAAGCAATCTGCAGGATAGTATGACGCAGGATCTGCTTACGTTGGAAAACTGGTCCTCGACATGGCAGCTGGGCTTCAACGCCAAGAAATGTAAGGTTATGCATCTCGGTAGCAGAAATCCATGCAAACCTTACACCTTAAATGGAGAAACACTAGCTAGGACTTCAGAAGAAAGAGACTTGGGAGTAATCATCAGTGCAGACATGAAGGCCGCCAAACAAGTAGAGAAGGCCTCATCCAAAGCAAGGCAACTTATGGGATGTATCAATAGAAGCTTCGTTAGCCGCAAATCTGAAGTCATAATGCCACTGTACAGAACCATGGTGAGACCTCATCTGGAGTACTGTGTGCAATTCTGGAGGCCACATTACCGTAAAGACGTGCTTAGAGTTGAGTCGGTTCAGCGGATGGCCACTAGGATGATCTCGGGGCTCAAGGGTCTCTCGTACGAAGAAAGACTAAACACACTGCAGCTCTACACTCTAGAGCACAGGTGTCAAAGTCCCTCCTTGAGGGCCGCAATCCAGTCGGGTTTTCAGGATTTCCCCAATGAATATGCATGAGATCTATTTGCATGCACTGCTTTCATTATATGCTAATAGATCTCATGCATATTCATTGGGGAAATCCCAAAAACCCAACTGGATTGCAGCCCTTGAGGAGGGACTTTGACACCCCTGCTCTAGAGGAACGCAGGGAGAGGGGGGACATGATTGAGACATTTAAATACATCACGAGACGTGTCGAGGTGGAAGAAGACTCTTCTTTCTCAAGGGACCCTCGGTCACAAGGGGGCATTCGCTCAAACTCAGAGGAGGGAAATTCGACAGTGACGTAAGGAAGTATTTCTTCACAGAAAGGGTTGTAGATCACTGGAACAAGCTTCCAGAGCAGGTGATCAAGGCCACCAGCGTGCTTGACTTTAAGAATAAATGGGATGCCCTAGTGGGATCCTTGCGAGGGTCGAGTTGAGGAACTGGGTCATTAGTGCTCAGACTTGATGGGGTGGGTCAGTAGAGTGGGCAGACTTGATGGGCTATAGCCCTTTTCTGCCGTCATCTTTCTATGTTTCTTTGTTTCTATCTCCCTCTATTCCTTGGCCTTGTAATTTTCTGAGAAGTCTTATATGTGGAACCTTGTTGAACACTTTCTGAAAGTCCAAGTATACAATATCCACCAGTTCTCCACTATCAATTTGTCTGTTCACTGTCTCAAAAAATTGAAGTAGGTTCGTCAAACATGATTTCCCTTTCCTGAAGCCATGTTGACTGGCTCTCATCAGGTCGTGTGTGTCTAGGTGCCAGATTATGCTGTCTTTGATCAGTGCCTCAATCATCTCATACTCATTTGGTAACAAATTACAGGCAAAATCATCATTTTGATAGTTTGGACTCTCCCCCACCAAGAAAGATGTAATGGTTTCCATTGCTCACACATTTATTTGATCTTCAACAATAAAGATCTTCATTTACCATCATTGTATCTTCCAGCATCTTTTAAATCATTATCCCTAAATATTTTATACCCTCTTCCTTCCAAAGGAAAGGAAAAGATTCAAATAATCCTTTAACAAAATGAACATTCAATGGAAGCACCTCTGAATTATTCCAATTTATCTTATATCCAGAAAATTTTCCAAAACGCTTTATCAGTTGTAACAAATGAGGGATAGTTACTTCAGGATTTATCAAATGAAGCAAGATATCATCCGCATAAGCCAAAACTTTATAGACTCAACCTGCATAAGAAATTCCCTGTATCTCCTCCGCCTGCTGAATAGCTAACAACAAGGGTTACAAAACAATATAAAAAAGCAAAGGAGACAAAAGACATTCTTATCGAACACCCCTCCTTAAATAAAATCTCTCCGAAAACATATTATTAATATAAATTCTAGCTGAAAGGGAGCTATACAAGGTTTGAACCATTTGAATGAATCCATGACCTATCCCAAACCACTCCATTGTTTGGTACATGAAAGACCATTCTACTCGATCAAAGGCCTTCTCTGCATCCAAGGATACAGAAAAGGCCAGATCATCTATTGTTTTTGCCAAATTGAGCATATGAATTGCCAATCTAGTATTATTTGCAGAATATCTTTGAGCAACAAAACCTGTTTGGTGCATTCCAATAATATAAGGGAGAGCCTTAGCCAGCCTCAGGACCAATAACTTAGCCAAAATTTTCCCATCCACATTAAGTAAAGAAATTGGCCTGTTATTAGCCACCAACATAGATCTTTGTTTGGCTTTGGTAAAACAATTGTAACAGCCTCAGCCATTGTACCTAATATATGACCTTTCACCGATTGTGATTGATATAATTTGAAAAGATGAGGCAACAACAACTTTTGAAAAGATTTAAAGAACTCCACTATAAATCCATCACTGCCTGGAGCGGATCCTACTCTAAGAGATTTCAATGCTCTTTGGAATTCTGAAAAAGATATAGGCGCATCAAGAGATTCTTTTATATGCTCTGGAATTTTAGGCCCCAGAATAGACCGCAAGAAGTCTTCTCCTTCATTCCCATTATTTGAATGTAGCTCAGAAGAATTTAAAGTTTTATATTAATCCAGAAATTGGGTTATAATATCAGATATATGGGCCAAAATCTTACCCTTATCATTTTTAATGGCTGCAATCTTTATTCTTCACTGTTTAGCTGTAGGATAATTTGCCAATACTCTTCCCACTTTACTCGAATTTCCATAATACACCGCTTGCTGAATAAAAAATTCTTTCATAGCCAATTGTGAGCTTATGTCATTGTATTTGTACTTAGCTGTCATCAAGACATTTAAAGTTACTTGATCCCATTTTAAAGCCAATTTTGATTCAAAATCAGAAATAATTTTTTCCAAATTGGAAAACTTTATTCTAAGCAATTTCCTAACATGAGCCAAATAGGATATAATCTGCCCTCTTAAATTTGCCCTAAAGGCATCCCATACAGTTTCCAAAGATATCTCATCCGAGGTGTTTAATTGGAAAAACTCATTCATGTTTATCTGAATTTCCTCAGCAAGCAGCATATTATTAAACCTCCAAATAGGTCTCTTAGAATCTTCTTTATTAAATTGATACTCAATCCAAATACCAGCATGGTCCGTGATTATAATAGGATCTATATTAGTTTTTAAAACCTGATGAATTAAATGATTTGATATTAAAAAATAATCAATTCTGAGAAATGATTTGTGAACTTGGGAGCAAAATGTGAATTCTCGAGCATTAGAATTAAAAATCTGCCATATATCTTTTAAACTACAATTATTCATAAGATTATCTAGACCTAAAGATTTCAATTGTCTACTGGGTTGTTTATCTATAAGTGGATCCACTACAGCATTGAAGTCCCCAGCTACAATCAAATTTGGCGTAGTGAGTGAAAGAATTACCTATTGGAGTTTCCTAAAGAATTCCATCTGATTCGTATTAGGTGCATAAATATTGAAAAGCGTTAGGGTACCATTTCCTGAAGTCATTTTAATATAGAGCCATCTACCCATTGGATCAGCATAAAAATCATCAAAATTAGCAGATACCGTCTTATTAACCAGGATTGCCAGACCTGTTTTTTTTTCCAATCGCTGGAGCAAAAAAAACAATGGCTCCTTTTACTAAGCTGTGGTAGCATTTTTAGCGCACGCTGCAGATTAGTGTGCGCTAACCCCCGCATTACGCAGAAAAGCTAATACCAGCTCAATGGAGGCATTAGCGTCTAGCACGCACGGCATTGTAGCATGCACTAAAACTGCTAGCGCAGCTTAGTAAAAGGAGCCCAATGTTTTATCCAGCCACCTTCTAGCTTAGCCGATTCTATTGCTGACAAATGGGTCTCTTGTATAAAATATATGTCAGCTAGTAGTTTCACAACCATTTTATTTGTTACATAGGTTCTAGGAATTGGAAACTCAATATCATTCCCAGAAAATTTAAAAATAAACCTTCCACACACATCCAGGACCCCAATTTAAAAATACCCCCCTTCCCTCCCATAACCCACTCTTTAAAATAACATGAAAACTTGGGTGCACACATTTAGACTAGTGATTTCCGTCTTCCCCTAAGCACCAGAAACTTTCCCTATAGATTACTCACTGTATCATAATATATTTAGATAACACAATGACAATATATTTCAATTATAAATTAGTAACGGCAATACAGTACAATTTTGAAGTAAAAATATTAAATTAATCTGGGAATGTAGCTGATCAGTATATAAAACATCCTATCATTAGAAGTCATAATCAAGATAAGAAATTAATTCATTTAGACCCTCTAGTTGTAAAATAAGCTAAAAAAACAAATAAACAATATATTAGATATTACCAGCAACGAAACAAAATACATTAAATTCCTATAAGACATTACTCTATAAGCAAGATCATAGAATCATACACAATCTATTAAAATATCACCAACAGTTACACAGTTGACTAATTTGATTATTAAAGAAAATCTGGAATTACATAAGTGTTATCTCTAATAATTTGAATAAGCAAATTCATCAGACCCTTAGAAAAGAACAATCCATTAGCTATTACCAGCAAGGAACAAAATAGATAATTAAAACAAAAACTCTGGAATAACAATAGGAATTTCATCATTATATTGAATAAGTTAAATACATCAATATAATGTATAAATCTTGAAAACATATACTATCTAGTGGTTAGTGCCAGCAATAGAAATAATCAAATAAATACTAAAGGAATACTGACATTAATTTTAATGAATTAAATAAGCTAATATATTTAACCATTAGGAAAAAAATATAAAATTGATCTATTAATTATTAATTATATCCATCTTTTGGACCAAAAAGTTTAATAAAGATAAAAACTTAGCATATCAATAGATAATACCAGCAATTTATATAGAGCTCAAAACATCAACATCAAACCTGCTAGAAAAAAACAATATCTAATAGGAAGAGCTCCCAAAATTATAGTCCTGTTTATTATAAAATAATAGTAAACTGATAATGAAATAAGCTTTAAAAATCCATAAAATAACAAGAGCACAGTTCAAATAAACTCATTCTCCTAACTCTAATTACAGGGCTCAAGATGGCACACAAATACAAAGTGAACTAGGCATATTAAGATAGGGATTGCACCTCTGAAATGTAAGCAATTCCTTTTGGCCTGGAAATTTACTGCCATTATACTTCAGAACCATGTTTCATGTTTATTAAAATTTGATGCAAACGCTTATAACAAAGTTTCAAAGTGAATTACAAATATAAAAAAGGATAATAAGAACATTTCACACATATGTTAACAAAAAATAGACAGACTTATAGAAAACCAGATACACTAAAGCCAGTGATCATCACTAAACTTGTTTTAACATTGTTAATAACGATCGCATTTGCCGACCTGATGCAGAAAATGGCTCACCGTCTGGTTTTCTGCACGATTGCTCATTCCCCAATCCAGCCATGCAAATAAGTTCATTAATATTAAAATGTCATGTAAACTAGTAGAGTGACTGATGCTCTAACATGGCTTCCTGAAGCACTAAAAAAAGTGATCGTAGTTAGCGATCCAAAAAAAGCAACTGGTCAAGACCAGCCGCTCACTGTCTAATCTTTTTTTTTTATGGGTACAGATGTTTTGCATGTTACACATGCATAATATCTTCCCCATTCGGAAAAAAAAAAAAAAAAAACCCCGATAATGTCCCTCCCTGACAAACCTGCACCAGGAACCGCCCCCCAGTGAAAACAGCAGAGCACTCTTTATAGAATAGCACTCTGTACCAAGTTTTTCCAATGACCAAATTTGGGCGCCATTTACTGAATGCCCAACTTTAACCACAACTACTCTTCTTAGGTCAGTGTGGCTGAGGCAGATTTGGATTAGAACTCATAAAATTCCAATTAGTCCCAAATATGTTGAGCTAAATTTCTCCACAGAACCTATAGATGCTTTGATGCCACACTGCCTAAGGATTGTGCTGGCTTAGACATGCTTACAGAGGCACATACAATTATGCATGTAAGTTTTATGTCAAATTATACTTGCTGTATACGGCCTTTGGTGAATCTCTTCATAAAGCCAGTTAAAAGATCTCAATAAATAAATAATGTGCTGACTGGATAGAGTGGGTGGACAAATTTACTTGTATTCTTTAGCATTATGTACTGACATATACAGTACCTTTGCAGTGTAATGTTACTTGAGTTGTCAATTTCCCTTGTGCAGACAACATAGTTTTTATTTGAAAAATCTAAAGGCAAATGACGTGTAGGAAGGATAAGGCAGATTGTAAACAGACTTCTCTTTAAGATAAGAACAAAAAGGGCCTTCAAGTCAGAGTCTATGCCCATTTATAGCTGTCAAGCATATCCTATATATTGGTTTATGGTGGAGTAGATACATAGAAAAGATGAAAGGTACACATATACAAAACTATCAGGGAAGAGAAGAGGACGTGCCAAGTTAGCATTAAAATTGCATAGCTGTGTGAGTTTGATTTAGATATTTGCATTGCTGTTTAAATAAGATGGGTTTTGCCAGAATAAGACAGTAAAAGGTCTAAGTTATATGCAAAAGTTTTAAATGGAAAGACCTGCCTACTGTAGGGCTGACTCTGGGGAACAACAAACTGTAGCTGCAATCAAAGCAAAATAGGTCCTGACAGTCACGCAAACTCAAAGAAACTAGAGAAGGTACTTTTACCAGCAGGGAAGATATGCAGTTTTTAAGTAGGAATATAGTCATTTGAACGAGGGGGGTGCACAGGAGCCATGGTCTCCGCCAAAATTGGCAGTCAGTTATAGGCTCCCCCTCCTACCTCTTCTCAGCTGCTGTAATTTTAAATTTTTGGGCAGTCATCATGCAGTGTCAATGAGTAGGCCTGCCCCGGAGCCCTTCATGCTGCATGTTGCCTATGCAGAGACAGGAAGTTGCAGCAGAATGAAGACTTCCAGGGCAGACCTGCTCATTGATGCTGCACAGCGGCTGCCTGGAGATTTAAAATTACAGTTACTGGGGAAGGGAGGCGGGGAAATGGGGAGCTGGAGAGAGAGGTCATGCCACAGGATCCTGCTTCAATTTTTAACTTTATATTGTAAACCGTTTAGATTTGCCTTCTGGTTTTATATTTGCGGTATATTAAATAAATAAATTGAACTTCAACTTAAACTTACAGGAATGGGGCAAGGACAGGGACAGTGACAAAACTCACGGGGACGGGACCTGGGAAATTGAGTTCCTGCAGGGACGGGGACAAATTTGTTCCCATGTCATTCTCTAATACTAGCCAATATTCAAAGCGATTTAGCTGGCCGCTGACTTGTTAAATTGCTTAATTGGGGATAACTGCTAATTTTCAGCAGCACTTAACCAGATAAGTGTTGCTGAAATTCAAGGCTAGCGCCCAACTCAAAGATGGCTATGTTGGGGGTGTGCTGGGGGCAGAGTCAGTACTAAGCAGCCAGGCTTAGCATAAAAGTCTGTTCTATCTTTATGCACTAACCCATGGCTGCTTAAGTGCTGAGTATTGACAGGGCCCAGCTTTAAATATCCTGGAATAACTCCATCAGTGGTGAGCAAAATGCTCACTGCTGCCAGCGAATATCGGGCCCATTTTTACAAAACAATCCTTATTCTGGGAAGGGTGGTGTTGAGATGATCATGGTTATTGAGAGGCCCAAGAGTCCTAAAAATTAATTGGAGAAGGAGAAGGCATGCTAAGATAGTGGCTCTCAACCTGTTTCTTGGGGCACATCCAGCCAGTTGGGTTCTCAGGACACCCAAAATGAATATGCACAAGATCGTTTGCATGCACTGTTTCTTTTATATGCAGATTTATAGGTATCTTGTGTACATTCATTTTGGGTGTCCTGAAAACCTGTCTGGCTGGGTGTGCAGTTTATCCGGGTTTGGAAAGCCCTGAGCTCTGGCCGCGTCTGGAGGGCCTTCAACAATCATGCATGGATGATGTCACATGCATCCGCGGATGCTGGAGGCCCTCCAGACTAAACTAAACTAAACTAAACTAAATCTTGGATTTATATACCGCATCATCTCCGCAGATGGAGCTCGACACGGTTTACATGGTTAGGGAAGGAACGGAACTCCAGTGGAATTATATAAGTAAGAGAGGAGAGAGGTTAGGTGTAAGAGTGCCAGGAACGGGGCGGGGTTACGTTTTGGAGAAGAGCCAGGTCTTCAAATGATTACGGAATGGTAGAAGTGGGCTCAAATTGCGGAGAGGGGAAGGGAGACTGTTCCAGAGCTGAGCGATTCTGAAAGGGAGGGAAGAGCCAAGTTTACCAACAAGGGAGATGCCTTTTAAGGAGGGGTAGGATAGTTTTAATTTTTGCGTGGATCTAGTGGAGGTTGGATATGAGGAATTCCAGGATAGAGGGATAAAAGGAGGGAGGATACCATGGAGGATCTTGAAGGTTAGACAGGCACATTTAAAGTGGACCCTGGAAATAACGGGAAGCCAGTGAAGTTTGGATAGGAGCGGTGAGACATGATCAAACTTACTTTTTGAGAAGATAAGTTTGGCCGCGGTGTTCTGTATTAGTTGGAGTCTGTGAAGGCTTTTCTTTGTTACGCTTAGGTAAATGGAATTGCAATAGTCCAATCTGGAAAGGATAATGGATTGTACGAGGACGGCAAAGTGTTTTTGGTGGAAGCAGGACCTCACTTTCCTCAGCATGTGGAGGCTGCAAAAGCATTTTTTTATCAGGGAGTTGAGGTGGTCATTGAAAGATAATGATGAATCTATGGTGATGCCCAGAACTTTGCTGGTGAACTCCAGCTGTAGAGAGGAACCTGTGGGCAATGGTATTGAAGTGGGTAATTGATCAAGTTTGGGGCCGAGCCATAGTAGTTTGGTTTTGGACTCATTCAGTTTCATTTGTACAGTGTGAGCCCAGGATTGAAGGTTGGTTATGCAAGAGGAAATGTTAGCTGCGAGATTGGTGAGGTTTGCATCGGTCTCGATGAGGACCAGGATATCGTCGGCGTAGGTGTAGAGTGTTTCTAGGGGGGATAGGTGGAGAAGGTTCAGGGAGGACATATAAATGTTAAAGAGGATGGGAGATAGGGGGGAGCCTTGTGGGACTCCACAAGTCGGTTTCCATGGGGAGGAGGAGGAACCATGTTTGGTGACGGTGTAAGAGCGAGAGCGTAAGAAGTTCGAAAACCAGTCGAGGACTGTAGAACTGATGCCTATCTCGGAGAGTAGGAAGATTAGAATGTCATGGTGGACAACGTCAAAGGCAGCAGAGAGGTCGAATTGAAGGAGAACGGCAAATTTTTTATGAGAATGAAATTGTTGGATCTTCGAGATAAGGGAGGCCAGGAGGGTTTCGGTACTGAAGTTGGGTCTGAATCCGTATTGATAGGGTAGGAGGATAGAGAATCTTTCCAGGTAGGCTGAAAGTTGGGAGGAGACGATGGACTCTAGCAGTTTGGTTAGGAGCGGAATGTTTGCTATAGGGCGATAATTGGATGGGGAGGAGGGGTCTAGGTCAGCTTTCTTCAATAGGGGGGTCAGTGCAATGCGTCCCATTTCAGGGGAGAAGAGGCCCGATAATAGGGCAGAATTTATGAGTATAGTGAGAGAAGAGATGGCCTGAGCGGGTATTTTCTCAAATAGATAGGATGGGAATGGGTCCAAGGTGCAGTTGCAGGATTTCAGTTTCAGGCAGAGTTTGAGGACCTGAGAATCGGATACTTGCTCAAAGGTGGTCCAGGATCTATTGACTGGGATGGGGGTGGGGACCTTTGTGGTAGGATCGGGGGAGGCGGGCACCAGAGGATTGTAGGAGACTGCAGGAGGGAAGGAGCTTCTCAAGGCGGTGACCTTTCCGTTGAAGAAGTTTGCTAGTTGATCCACTGATGGGGAGGAGGGAAGAATAGAAGGGTTGGTGTTGGGGGTTAAGGAGCGCCAGATATTGAACAGCATACTATTCTGGTTTTTCGATCTGGAGATCTTGTCACCATAGAAGTCTTTCCTAGCTCTTTTGAGTGTATTGTTGTAGGATTTAATGTTGACTCTCCAGATTTGTTTATCTGCGGGGGATTTCGATTTTTTCCAGATGCGTTCCAGGGATCGACATTTTTGTTTTAGCGCCCTGTGTTGTGGGAGGAACCAGGGGGCCTTACGGGAGTAGGAGATGGTTTTGGTGGAAAGCGGGGCGAGAGATTGGTAGGTGGATTCTGAGAGAGTGATCCAAGTGTGCCAGTTGGTTGCAGAATCTGATGGCTTAGGCTTGGATGGGAGATTGTCAAGAAATTTGGACCAGAACTGGTCACTTGAAATTTTCTTGCGGAAAGTAATGGACTTAGAGGACTGCGGAGAGGTTCCAAGGGGAGACATGAAGATGGGGAGACAGAAGGAACCCAGGAAGTGGTCGGACCAGGGAACGTGGTCCCAGCGGATGTCGTCGGTTGAGGTTTTGTAATCCGTGAGATCGAGGAAGCTGATGAGATCTAGTGAGTGGCCTTTTTCATGGGTTGGAGAGGAGGCGGGGGGGGAGAAGCCGAGAGAGATGAGGAAATTATTGAAATCGGATGCATCTTTGCTAGAGGTGTCATCAAGGTGGAGATTGATATCTCCGATGATCAGAAGTCTTTGGAACTTAAGGAATGCGTTAGATATGGTCTCATAAACAAGTTCGGAGGAATTGCTCCAGGGGGTGGGCGGGCGATAAAGTAATAAGATACCTAGTGGGTGAAGATGGAGCTCATCGTTGATAGAGGCTAACATATATTCTAGTGAATGGTGGCTGCCTTTTTCGAGGAGTTCAACATTAAAGAAAGATTTGAAGAGGAGTGCCAGTCCGCCTCCTTTACGGTTTAATCTAGGAGAAAAGAGGCCTTGGTAGCCCTGGGGGCAAATCTCGTTTTGAGTATAATAATCATCTTTTTTGATCCAGGACTCTGTGATACAGAAGAGTCCAGGATCAAAATCTGTGAGGAGGTCTTTTATAATTTGGGTCTTGTTGCATACGGATCTGGCGTTGCAGTAAAGTAACGGGACTGGGGTTAGAGAGTCAGGGGCATGGTTGGGAAGGTTGGCAGGGGGCACAGGCTTTAAATAGGCGAGGTTGGCTTTGCGGGATTTATGTTTGTGAGAGTGACTTCTAGTGCGTAACAGCGTGGGGATTTTGAGGCTGGGGCAGGTATTAGTGACATTTGGGGAGTCTGGTAGATTGGGGGAAGAGGGTTTTAAGCAGAGGGTGATTTTAAGAGAAGAGCAGAGAAGGAGAAATAAGAGCCAAAAGGGAGGCTTCATGTTTGACTTGGGGAGTCTTTTAAGCTGGGAGGCAGGGCTTGTTTGGATCGTGTGTGAAACAGTTTGCTAAGTGGAGGGATTTTTTTTTTTTTTTTTTTTTTTTATGGCCTGGAGGTTGGGAAAAAGAGAAGTGGCTTTTGGGAGCGGGGCTAGAAGTGGAATGGGGTGGGCTGAGGCAGAATGAGTGGGTTGGAGGCAGAATGGGGTAGGGACATGCATCCGGGTTTGTCCATCTTTAAATCTAGTAACCCTAGTGTGCCCCAAGGACTGGGTCGAGAACCACTGGGCTAGGGCCTAAAATCCTTGCAGTAGCCCTGACCAACTGTGTAACTTGCCTTGAGCTTGAATTCAGAAAGGTAAGTATAAACAAAATCCAAATATATTTTTCATCATTGTTTTATTGCATGTTTTGCAAAGTTAAAGTGGCCTTTGCAAACCTATTCTAGGGACCCACACAGCCAGTTAGGTTTTCAGGATATCCACAATGAATATACATGTGATTAATTTGCATAGATTGGGAACCCAGCATATGTAAATTTACCTCATGCATATTCATTGCATACATACTGAAAATCTGACTGGCTGTGAAGATTCTAAGGAAATGTTTGGGAAGCCCTGAGGTAACGTGCATCAAGCTATGATACGTATGTCTCAATTATGATCAAATACTTTTATTAATCAAAGCTGACATTATAATAGTAATTACAACAGTAATATTACAAATATAGATGCCAACACTTAAAAATCATCGAGGATGCTAAACACAATATAAAGCACTCTTCCCTGGACAAAATGAAGAATTTGCTTAATATTGGGGTTGCTCAGCAACCACTGGCATCCACAGAGCTTACTCCTATGATTAAATATGTGATATCTGCAAACATAATTCTATAATCCCAAACAAGACATTTTCTGTTTTCATTCTTACTTTCCTGTGTTAGTGTGAGTAGACATAAGGCACAGACCCTCTAGAGCAGGGGCCCACACTTTGTGAGCTTGTGAGCTACTTTTAAAATGACCAAGTCAAAATGATCTACCAACAATAAAATTTAAAAAAAAACACAAAGCACACTGTATGCTGAGAAAATGTTAATTATCATTCCTATTCCAGGGTTTTGTTAAAGAGGTCAAGGCAGATGACTCTATGAACTGTCACCTCAGTAACAACCATACAAAAATAGACAAATATACCCCCCTCCCTTTATACTAAACCACAATAGCAGTTTTTAGTGCAGGGAGCTGCGCTGAATGCCCAGCGCTGCTCTCGACGCTCATAGGCTCCCTACGCTAAAGACCACTAGTGCAGTTTAGTAAAAGGGGGCCATAGTGCAAAATATAGACAGCAGATATAAATTCAGACACATTTTGATCACTAAATTGAAAATAAAATCATTTTTCCTACCTTTGTTGTCTGGTGATTTCATGAGTCTCTGGTTGCACTTTCTTCTTCTGACTGTGCATCCAATCTTTCTTCCCTTCTTTCAGCCTGTATGCTTCCTCTCCTCCAGACCTCATTCCCTCCTCCAACTTTTTCTTCCTCTCTTCCTGCCCTTTCTTTCTCCCTGCCTCCCTTTCTTTTTTTCTCTCTTCAGGCCCCCTTTCTTTTTTTCTGTTTCCCTTCTTTCCTTCTGTCTCCCTGCCTGTCCCCTTTTTTTCTTTCTCCCTGCCCTCCCCCAAGCCACTGCCGCCGCCATCGGGGAACAGGGCCCCAAGCCACCGCCGCCATCAGGTAACAGGCCCCAAAGTCACCGCCACTCCAAGCTCTCCCTGCTTCCCTGTGTCGGGCCGACAAGCATTCCTCTCCCCAACGTCAATTCTGCCGTCGAAGAGGAAGTTCCGGCCCAGCCAGGCAGCGTTTGGCTGGCCCAAACTTCCTCTCCGACAGAAGAATTGACGTCAGGGAGAGGAAGGCTGATCAGTCCGGTAGATCACCAAGGCAAAGTGAGTCTATCACAGAGTCCACGATCGACTCACTTTGCCTTGGCGATTTACCGGTCGATCGCGATCGACCTATTGGGCACCCCTGCTCTAGAACATTGGTTCCCAACTCTGTCTTGGAGGACCACCAGGCCAATCTGGTTTTCAGGCTATCCCTAATGAATATGCATGGAGCAGATTTGCATGCCTGTCACGTCCAGGGCTAGCCTGAAAACCCGATTGGCCTGGTGGTCCTCCAGGACAGGGTTGGGAACCACTGCTCTAGAGCAGTGGTCTCAAACTCAAACCCTTTGCAGGGCCACATTTTGGATTCGTAGGTACTTGGAAGGCCTCAGAAACAATAGTTAATGTCTTATTAAAGAAATGACAATTTTACATGAGGTAAAACTTTATAGTTTATAAATCTTTCCTTTTAGCTAAGTCTTAATAATAATATTGTAATTTATAGCTAAAGAGACATATGATCAAAAAACAGTTTTATTTTACTTTTGTGATTATGATAAACATACCGAAGGCCTCAAAATAGTACCTGGCAGGCCGCGAGTTTGAGATCACTGCTCTAGAGACACAACCAAGCTACAGTGTAAAGTAGAACAAAATTGGGCTGTGCATCAAGTATACATCCAGATTTGTTCCCTGTCACAGGCCTGGTAACTCAAAATAAGGATAATCACTCTTGTAATTCAGTTCCAATGCAAAGGAAGCAGCTCCTTCCAGGCTACAGCTAGTTAGTCACCAGGTACATAGCAGCATTAATTTAAAATTCAGCATTATACAGACAAGGATAGGCTTAGCTTCTGTCAAGCCATGAGGTCAATATTCACATTTTTCAACTGAGAACCATTCTTCTGGATCCTTATCCATAACGTGTAGAGGCCTATCCTGAAGAGCTGTCCCTTCCTGTTTTAGGGCCTCTCTATTTTGTTACTGTTCTAGGTTTTTACTTCCCCCTAGCTAGACCTCATGATCTTAGTTGAGCAGGAGTAGGCAATTCCGGTCCTCAAGAGCCAGAGCTAGGTCAGGTTTTCAGGATATCCACAATAAATATGCATGAGATAGATTTGCATCTCAAGGAGGCAGTGCATGCAAATCCATCTCATACATATTCATTGTGAATATCCTGAAAACCTGACCTGGCTCTGGCTATCGAGGACCGGAATTGCCTACCCTCTGGCCTAGAGCAAGACCTCTCTTAATGTGGTCCTGTGAAAGAGTACAGGAGTCTATAGATTTGACAATAGAGTAATAGTTTTTTTTCTTCTTTACTATATATTCCATATTGTAGTTCCTTTCTGTTTTTTAAACCCTTTCATGATTAATTATATAGTAAACTGCCTGAATGACTTGACTACAGGGAAATCAATCAAGTAAAATAAATCTTGAACCTTAAAGACAAACCAGATCTATTCTACATACTCCATCATTCCCAATCCCCCTACCCAGTACTCCTAGCCATTGTGTTACATTCTAGATATGCATGAGTTATTCACATCCTGGGGACCAAATCTGAGTTCTCCCCACACATCAATCCAAACTCCTTACTCTTTGTACCTCAAGTCCCCCTCATAAACATTCATTTTATTCCTTTCCTACTCCATTCCTTAAACCCTTACCCCTCTACCACCTACCCTAATCATCCCCCACTCTTTGCAACATATAAAAATAAACCCTCTCTCTTTTTCTAGCTCTAGATTACCAGCAAATAAAAGACATTGCCCATCCTATTTAAAAGCTAATTCAGAATGCTGTTACAAACCTTCAATATGCTTCTACTGCAAAACCCATCACCACTACTTATGATCCAACCTCATGAGCTGCTACACCACACCTTTCCACTACGAAAATGAGGGTGCTCCAAAGGACAGTCACAACAACATGGTGGACTTGTTTCTTACTACTCATAGATGCCAAAACTACAGTCATCTATCCTCCTTCCAAATCTGCACCTCACTGTCAAAAAGTGTGGTCTTAGGGTTCCACACCACTCTGTCTTCATTAAGATCCCCTGCATCAACTCCCAAAATCTCCTATACTTTGGGGTATCCCCAGACATATGATGCAGCATCGCACAGAGTTCAGCACACTTTAGACAAACCTGGAAAGTTTTGCATTCCACTCTAAAAGCCAGACTGGGGAGAGCAAAGCCCTATACAGCACCTTAAGTTCTTTGATTCCAAATTAAACCTTAATTGTGGGATTCTTCCTTTGGGTTTCAGAAGATCTTGTTGCAGATATCAAAAAGCTGGGGGGGAAAGGAGAGGTACTGCTGCTGGGTAATTTCAACCTGCCTGATGTGGATTGGAAAGTTCCGTCTGCTGAATCAGAAAGAAGTCGAAAGATAGAGGATGCCCTTCAAGGATCTCTGCTCAAATAACAGTGACGGAACAGGTGAAGAAAAAAGCAATACAGGATCTGGTGCTCACAAATGGGGAAAGTGTCTCTAATGACTGAGTGGGTGCCTACCTGGGCGGTAGTGATCATCTAAAGGTTTGGTTTGATATAACAACTAAAGCGGAGGGCAGTCACACAAAAATCAAAGTCTTGAATTTCAAATGTATGGACTTTAGTAAAATGGAAGAGTATCTGAAGAAAGAGCTAATAGGATAGGAGGACATAAGGGAAGTGGAGAAACAGTGGTCCAAGCTGAAAGGAGCAATAAAAAATGGCTACCGACCTTTATGTAAGAAAAATAAATATAAACAAGTGAAAAAGGAAACCGATATGGTTCTCCAAACTAGTGCAGAGAAAATAAAGGTAAAGGAGTTGGTGTTCGTGAAATATAAAAATACCAAAGAAGAAGAGCACAAAAAGGAATACTGGATGAAAATGAAAGAAGCCAAGAGAGAGATGCATATAATGAAAGCACAGGCGGAAGAGCAAATAGCTAGAAATATAAAAAACAGAGATAAAATTTTTTTCAGGTATATTAATAAAAGAAAGAAGATAAATAATGGAATTGTGAGACTGAAAAATGCTGTGAACCACTCTGCGGAGAGTGATCAGGAAAAGCAAACGTGCTAAACAAATATTTCTGCTCTGTGTTCAAGGATGAAAATCCTAGAGAAGAACCACGATTGGCAGGCAAAATTACAAGTGAGAATGAAGTGGATACCGCACTGTTCATGGAAGAAAGTGTTTATGAACAATTTGAAAAATTGAAGGTGGACAAAGCCATGGGAATGGACGGTTTCCATCCCAGGATACTGAGGGAGTTCAGAGAGGTTCTGGCAACTCCATTTATAGATCTGTTCAATAGGAGTGGTTCCATGGGATTGTAGAAAAGCGGATGTGGTTCCTCATCACAAAAGTTGTCTCACATATGAAGTGGGAAACTACAGGCCGGTAAGCCTTGCATTGGTTATTGGAAAAATAATGGAAGCGTTACTGAAAAAGAGGATAGTGAAATTCCTAGAATCAAATGGGTTACAAGATCCAAGATAATACGGCTTTACTTGAGGTAAATCGTGCCACACAAATCTGATTGAATTCTTTGACTGAGTGACCAGAGAAATAGATCAAGGAAGTGCGCTAGATATAATTTACTTAGATTTCAGCTGAGATATTACCTTCATAGTTCCTATAGACTACCATACAGATATGAGGTAATTGGAAATATTTTCTCTCTTCTCCTACCCCAGTGTTCCAGTGTGGATGTCCATGCCCTTTCCACCTGTTCTTTCTCTAATTTTAAAGATTGTGAGTGATCTTGGGTTGCCTGAAAGGCTTCCCTTACCTTTTTTAATGCACTGTGAATGTGAGACAAATGGTTCTCTACCTGATTCTTGGTATAATGGAACACTACTACATTACAGGCTACTTGCATGAAAGTATCCATGCCACATAATTATTGCAGCATTACTTGTGGTACAGGGAATTACAGAAAGATCCTTGGCTATAATGCTGAAAAAGCTAGATCTATTTAAAGCTGAAAATTACAGACAATACAGCACATAATAATATCCATTCATTCCACAGCTACTGAACGTGATATCACCAGCAAGTAATGTAAAATAAGAGACGGATCACTTGTGTTACCACTCACAGAAATAAAACTTAAAACAGTGTTCCTGCAAACAAAAGAATATATACTTTATAGCAAGCCTGTCAGATAGTATATAAATACTACCTCCAATTTGTTTTAATTAAATATTAAATGCCTTGTGGAACCTTTATCTTAGTAGAACCTCCATTCTATGGGGCTTAATGGGTGTTCAGGAGTTGTCCTAAAGGGAGACAGAGCCAAGAGGAACAAAAGCAAAAGAACATAAGAAAAGCCTCCGCTGGGTCAGACCTGAGGTCCATCGCGCCCAGCAGTCCGCTCACGCGGCGGCCCATCAGGTCCAGGACCTGTGCAGTAATCTTTTATCTATACCCCTCTATCCCCTTTTCCAGCAGGAAATTGTCCAATCCTTTCTTAAACCCCAGTACCGTTCGCTGCCCTATAACGTCCTCTGGAAGCGCATTCCAGGTGTCCACCACACGTTGGGTAAAGAAGAACTTCCTAGCATTCGTTTTGAATCTGTCCCCTTTCAACTTTTCTGAATGGATTTTGTTTCTACTTAGTCACTTCATTAACTTACTTAAACTATATCATGCCTCTTTTTAACTAAATTGAGTTTTAAACACACGTGAGGAATCTCAGAACGCCACTTGTCTTATACAGCACAGCGTGATAGCACTCGTCACTGACTCACCCAGTTGTGTATTTACTAACTAAACCTATATTTTCAAGGTCTTCTTTTTCTTTCTATACTTTTGGTGATTGGCTGGGTGTTTTAGTATTGAATGAATGAAAGAAATGTAGTTGTTATGGCACTTTCCCCATCCTGAGGAAGAAATGAAACGCGTTGGTGGGGTATAGTGTAACAGCGACATTGAATAAGCTTAGTTTTTTGTTTTTTTTATAATTTTCAATTTACAATTCAAATATCACTTGTACAGAAAAATAAAGATAAGCCAATAAAGCACTAATATAAACATTCTACATCCCAAACTTATTACAAGGAAAATCATTATAGCTTAACTTCAACTCTAGTCCACAATAAGGATCCAAGGCATACATAGCGGAAAATTAAGGTAATATTAACAAACTAAATTATTATATAAAAGAAAATAGGCCCTTTAGGCAGAGACAGGTTTAACAATAATCAATTATCCTCTTATTCCCCCTTAAACCTGAGGTGCTGTAGACAAGAATGTTGTCAACTGGCTTGGATCAAAGAAAACATATTTTTTCATACGATATTGTATCACACATTTACAAGGGTGTCGAAGATAAAAGGTCGCCCCCAAAGCTATAACCCCTGGTTTTAAAAGAAGAAATTCACGTCTCCTTTTTGTGTATCTCGAGCCAGATCTGGAAAAATCAATATTTTAAGTCCCATAAATTTCTTAAGTCTATTTTTGAAGAAAAGCCTAAGCAATCAGTTTTTATCTGGTGCTAAGGCTACTGTAATCAAAAGTGTCGCTGGCATAGCCATTTCTATATCAGAACGCTCCAATATTGCAGTAACATCTAACGGTTACTGGTCCTTTTCTTGTAAGCGCTGCTGTTCCTCTCTTTTGATAGGTAGGTAATAAGCCTGCGTAAGAGGTGGCAACATATCTTCAGAAATTTCCAATATTTCCATCATATAACATTTCACTAATAAGCTTAGTTATTTAAGCTTTATAGGGGAATGAAATGCAATGAAATAACTTTTAAAATGGATAGTATATGAACAGCAAATGAATTAGAAGGAATATAAGATATTTAATGAACTGAAACCCGTGAATAGAAATTTTTAGCTTAAGTGCTCAATTTATTTATTCATCAGAATAACAGGAATAAATAGATATAAAAAAACATATAGGAAAAGAAAGATAAAAAAAGAGACCTTGAAAATATAGGTTTAGTTAGTAAATGCACGATTGGGTGAGCCAGTGACGAGGGCTGTCACGCTGTACTGTATCAGACAGGTGGTGTTCTGAGATTCCCCACGTGTGTTTAAAACTCAATTTAGTTAAATAGAGGCATGATATAATTTTAGTAAGTTAATGAAATGACTATCTAAGTGGTTTCTAGTACTATTTTGAGTGCCTATGTGAAGTATGGATTTTGTTTAGCACTCAGTATATATTAGCTTATATATTATGTTCCTCTAAATTTGTATCCAAGTTCTTATCTCCTGAACAATACTGACAAGCAATGAAACAGGCATAGAATTATAAAAATAAAGTTGATTTATCTAAAACAAGTGGCAGTAGCAAGTGAGAATGTGAGACTTATGCATCGAACAAACTAGGATGCTCAGGAGAAATACAATAAATCTTTTAGCACTATTGCATAAACGCTTTACTTCAGAGTAAACACATGGTTACCATATAGGTCTCCTAGATTTCCCACTAAGTATAACACAGCTTTATATAACCTTTCAGTGAAGATAAGTCTTTTCATGCAGAAATGAGGCTGGCTGGCAGAGGACCTCTGAAGTGATGCAGTGCAAAGTCAGCTTGAGGGAGCCAGGCAGTGGAACGAGCTGCAGGGAGTAGGAACACTAAAACTCTTTGTAGCTGATTGGTCCACAGGTTCAGACCTCTGGGAACCTGATAGACTGATCCCTGTGCTTTCTGGAGATGCTCCCTTTATACCCCTCAGGCAGAGGGCTTGTCTCTGGAGATCAGATGTTTTCTCCACCTCTTGACCTTGACTACTTCAAGAATGTACACATTGCATCACCCAAGGTTGCAGTCCTATGACCCCTTGCTCCTTTCCCAAGGATCTTGAATGCTGCAACTATTTGGGTTTTTGCCACGTACTTGTGACTTGGATTGGCCTCCGTGAAAACGGGATACTAGGCTAGATGAACCATTGGCCTGACCTAGTAAGGTTATTCTTATATTCTTATGTTATCTGGCTCATTAGTAATTGGGGTCAACTTGCTCTTAGTGCAAGGAGATTATAAAGCAATATCAGTCATGGCGTCCAAGTACCATAACCAAAGCTGGTTTTACTTGTATCTAAAACCAGCTTAGGCCTTTCATAAGAACATAAGAACTGCCATTTCCGTATCAGACCTTCGGTCCATCAAGTCCGGTGCATAGAGCGAAAAGAGGCGGTTTTAGAGGAGGGAAAAAGGCGGAAGGTAGGCCAACCTAGACATAGTCGTACAGCAGGTATAATCAAAACCTAAAACAGGCTGCCTAGTCGACACTTATACGTTTTGGCTTAGACCAAGTCAAAACAGGTATAAGTGCGAAAAAAGGGGCCGCTGAGCTGAGCGTGGCTGCTGCGAAGAGCTCAGAGACCCCGGCAATCTATCCATCCCCCCACCGCAGCCGTTGCGGCAGGAGAGATGGCTTATCTCCCCTGCCGCGATGGCAATCGCCCACCCCACCTGAACCTCAGCACTTCGGGGTGAGGATCGTGATCCTCAATCCAAATTGCCGCAATTCGGGGGGGGTGGCCGATCACCATCGTGGCAGGAGAGATGCCCAATCTCTCCTGCCATGATCCCCCCCCCCTCCTGACTCAATCGGGGCAGGAGGGAGCCCAGGCCCTCCTACCCCACCAAAACCTCTTACCCCTACCCCACTAAGATACGGGCAGGAGGGATCCCAGGTCCTCCTGCCCTCGACTCACCCCCCGCCACGATCACCCTCAGCCCCCCCAAACCCCATGACCTCCTCCCCACCCCCGATGCCCCCCTTACCTAAACTTCATTGGCTGGACAGATGGGTCCCAAGCCCGGCTTGCCGGCAGGCCCGCCATCCGCTGAATGGCGGGCCTTAGGGCCCTCTTGTAGGCGGGGACTTAGGCACATGGGCTGGGTTGGGCCCTTAGTCTTCCCATTTTTCCTAACTGTGATACAGCAGATCTTTCTTGTTCTCCAACTTTAAAATTTCTAACTCATTTCCAAGGATCATCTTTTTCCTGTGCTTTTTATAGAAAGTATGACTCTTTGAAGACATTAAAAATAAAATCTTAAAAAGGCCATAACTTTAAAGAAGGTAATAAAACAGTGCTATTTTTATATGTGAGATTTTATTAAAGCTGTTAAGATGAATATTATTGTAAAAGGTTGCATATCCAGACTTTATTACATGACAGCTTACTATTATTAGCTAAGTCTGTCCGCTTCCTGGAAAGGAAGGTTTTTACTTAATTCAGGTATGTGATACTCTTCCCGCTTGTCTCTTTCTCTCATTGAATCACTCTTGATTCTGTTTATTCACATACTGGCCATGCACACAAACAGGCTATCTTGTATCACAAGTCAGCCTTCCTCAGAGCTACCCTTTGATCAATTTACAAGGAGAGACTTACTTCTAGAAATGGTCTTTTACGAGTGCAGAGAAATATATCCACAAACATAAATGTTATGGAAACAAAAACCAGTTTCAACCACTCACTATCTGCCCAACATAAGAAACAACAATTCTAGTTTCCTGGTGACACAATGATGCCATCTGCTGATAAGAGGACGCAATGCTGTCCTGTATCAAATAAATCTTGGAAAGTAAGCATGCATCACTGTGCTAGTTTTCATTCATGCGTATCACAAATATAAATTGTCTATATATCTTACTTTCAGATCTTTAAAGTCCAATGAGCCGGCATTTATTAATAGACTGTTGATTCCATATGAGCCTTCTAGAACTCTTAAGATCTGCTTTACAACATACTCTTTATGTCCCCTCATTAAAAATTATTTGGACACACCGCACTTCCATTATTTCAGTTACAGCTCCTACTATTTGGAATTCCCTTCCTCTACACAATAGAGCAGAAAAAAACCTAGATAAATTTAAGGGCAATTTAAAATGATTTTTCTATAAAGATGCTTATGAGTGAGTCACCATTTGGATAGTTTATCACTTTTTAACTTACCTACCTCCCCTCCTTGATATTATTCCCTTTTTTGTTCTCTTTTATTTAATTAATGGAGTTCTCCCCCCCCCCTTTCCTCTTGTTTTATATCCCATCCCAGTATGTAAATGGTTTTGTACTAAGTCATGTTTGTTTTAATATTAATTCCCCCATTTATTTTAATGTACAACGCTTTGAATTCTATGTTTAGCGTTCAATCAAATTTTAATAAATCATGAAACTATGAACTATAAAGCTTTTCTTTCACTTTTTGGGCTCCTTACATCAAGCCGCACTAGTGGCTTAACGTGCGTAATAGCGTGTGTTAAACCGCTGGCCGCACTAGCCGCTAACGCCTGCCTTGAGCAGGCGGTATTTTTTTGGCCAGCGCAGGGGTTAGCACATGATTAAAAGTCACGCATGCTAATCCCACTAGCGCGGCTTGATAAAAGGAGCCCTTGTGTTCCATTAGATCTGATTTTGGCTTAGTAATCTTTATGTGGCATTAACGTGGTTTAATCTACAATGACTATCACAATTTTTTTTTCGTGCCATATGAAACGAGAGATCAGTGTGAAAATATTTTAGGAGTGGATAAATTAATAGACATGAGTTACAATGTTGGGGGTCCTTTTATTAAAATGCGCTAACCGATTTAGCATGCGCTAAATGCTAAGGCATCCATTATATTCTAGCATCTATTATATTATAGGCATCCATTATATTATAGCATTCTGCGTGCGCTAATCTTTAGCACATCATAATAAAAGGACCCCTTGGTAAGTTATTCTTTGGAAATGTAATACTAATATTTGTTTAAATAACAGAGGGGTGCTTTTACTAAACTGCACTAAAAGGTGGCCTTAGCGTGCTCTTGCTCAGGATTTTCCTGTTTGCTAAGGTCATTTTTACCACAGCTGTAAGAAAAAGGGCCTTTTTCTTTTTTTTCCAGTTATGGAGCACTATTCTTATTCTAAATTCCGGTGCCCATTTCTGCACTAAAAGTTGGGTGCCAGAATTTATGCCAATTGAAATCATGTGCTAATGATGCCTTGCTAATATTGCACAGCCATTAAAAAAAAATTTACTAAAGTGCATTCAGGGATATAGAGTTTATAGACACAAAGCCAGAAAAGCTATGATACACATGATTAAAAAAAAATTAGCACGTGTATACTTTCTGCCAACCATTTTGTAGACAGTAAGGCCCAGATTCTCTATATGGCGCCAATATTGGTGCCGTATAGAAAATTGCGCTTCCAGGAAAGACAGGTGCTGGAAACATAGGCCAGGGTTTTCCAGGCCAACCTTTCCGGTGCCTAGCTTTGTCATGAATTGTGCCCACGTTGGCACTTTAGGCCGCTTAATGCCACTTCTGGCGTTAGCTAAGCCCGCAGTGGCGTTAAGATGGCCTATAGCACCTAAGTATGTGTGATTCTGGTGCCAATTTTTTAGGCACAGGTAGGTGCCTTGAAACAGTTAACAATGCAATTTAAACTGTGGTTTTTTGTAATGAGTTTGGGTGCCTACCAGCGCCATTTAGAATACAGTTACCAGATGTCCGGGGGTCCAGACGGCTTTTCAAAACCCGGCACTTTGTCTGGGTTTTGAAAAGCCTCCTTAAATTGCGTTGGGCAGGGAGGAAGTCTGTGCATGCGCGGATGCCAAGCGATGACATCACACGCATACGCGGACTTCCTCCCTGCCCAACAAGAGCAGGTAGCAGGGGATGGGGCTAGGGCGGGACTGGGGGCAGGAGGAACTGGGCATGTCAAAGCAGCTACTGATTGGTGTAGCCTTACTTTAGTAACAGGAAGAGGCGGTCGGAGCATACTGCGAGTGATTTTCTTCACTTGCCGGCGCTCCAGCTGCCCTCTCCTGCCTTTTGACAGGTGAAAAACCGTATTCGCAGTTTTTCAAAATTCACGGGAGTTCCTAGAACGGAACCCCCGTGAAAATCAGGGGAGTACTGTAGTCTATGTATGACATCCCTTTCTATACAACATTAGCAGCAGTGGGAATTAGTGCTGCCCAATTCACGTTTCGAATCATTTCACTGATTCACTTCGGGTGAATCGATTAAAAAAAATTAAAAATCAGCCTCTCGATTCGGTAACTGACCCTCCCCCCTCGCCCCCTAAAGCAGGAGCGGCAGCGCTGCCTCTTGCTGGCTGGCCGCTGCCACACATGCTTTAGAGGGCAAGGGGGGAGGGTCATTCGGGAAGTGCTGGTGTCCAGCTTCCCCCCTGGCCTTCTGCTGGTGTCCGGGGGGGTACAGGCCTTCAGGGGTGGGGTGCAGTCCTTCAGGGGGTCAGGCCTTCAGGGGGGAAAGGAAAGGCAAGCCTTCAGGGGTAGGGTGCAGGCCTTCAGGGGGGACAGACCTTCAGGGGAGGGGAGCCCTGGTGTAGAAGTACACGAGGGAAGGGGGGGTTCAAAGAGACGTACATATGCCGGACTTTGGGGGGTGAAGAAACAGAGGAGAGGGAGAGAGATGATTGACCATGGTTTGTAGGGAGGGAAGGAACAGAAAGGGAGAGAAGTTAGACACAAGGGATGGTGTGGAGGGGGATAGAGATACTGGATAGGAGGGTAGTTGGGAAATGAAAGGGAGAGATGGTGGACCCTGGGGTAGTGGGGAAGGAGGGAGAGATGCTGGATGAAAGGATAGTTGAGAAAAGGTGGCTCTGTGGAAAGAGACGAAAAAAAGGAAACATGCCAGACCTCCGGGGGTGGGAAGGGAAACGGAAGGGGAGGACAGAGATAGAAGATGGATGTTTAGCATGGAGAAAGAAGAAAGAAGGAGATCCTGGCAAACAAGTTATCAGAAAACAACCAGAGCCTGGGACCAACAAGATTTGAATAATAACCAGACAACAAAACGTAGAAAAAATAAATTTATTTTCTGTTTTGTGATTACAATATGTCAGATTTGAAACGTGTGTCCTGCCAGAGCTGGTGTTAGACCGCAAGCATGAGCTAGGATTTAACAGAGAGAGGAAAAGTCCTTTTTGTTTCTTTATTTTATTTACACCACAGCGCCAATCTGGGTTCTCAAAAGTCGACCATATTAGATCTACAGGAGGAGTATGTATGGCACAAAGTAATATCAACAGTTCAGGGGTTGGCTGTGCGCAAAGTTGGGTCATAGTTGACCAAAAAGGTTCCCATGACTGCTGGAATTGAAGCCCCCGTGTAGAAGAAAAGTCAGTAATGCCTCTACGCTCCCACGTCAGCAAAGTAATCAGCTGTGTTCTTCAGAGTGAAAGAGTAGGAGCCTCAGAGTCCAACCATTTGAGTAGTATACACTTCAAGGCACTTCATAAGGTATTATAATATCACAATAAATACACAAGTGGAGGCTCACATGTTTAATAGGATATGTACATGAAAAGTCCAAAAAGGCACCTTTGTTGTGGTTAGGGTCAGGACTGGGAGCTTGGGACTAGACAGTTGTGCAGGGACAGAAATCACACCCGTCCCCGCCAAAATCCCACCCGTCCCCACCAGTGTTCCCTCTAAGCGGGCGGGTGTTGTGAGCAAACTTTTTTCACCGTGAGCCAAAAATATCGGGCGCCAGCAAGTTATGAGCCAACTCGCCCGATTCTCCTCTCGCCGCCCTGCCATCTGCCGTACGCCTCTTCCGATTGTGCGCTGTGACGAGAAACGTGTGCGCTGCGATGTAATATTTTGTGCGCCAGCGCAGCTTAGCGGGAACACTGGTTCAAATGGTTTTATTTATTTCCTCAAATTTATTTTTGTTATACGCATTGAAAATATTTGATATTGCGTTTAAATCAAAATCTCAATAAACTTGAAACGAGTGCCCGTGAGATTGTGGGAGGGTTAAATACTCAAAACTTAGAAGTTTTTGCTACGCCAGCTTTCTGGTATCTTTACATACAGTGGCGTACCTAGCATATGTAACATCCGGGGCCCATCATTTTTTGGCACCCCCCCCCCATCTGTAAGAAAAACATGATTTTTAGTAACAAACCACACGTCACACATGAGTACCTAGGAAAAGGCAGCATCTTACATATTGCAGTGAGCAGTACATCAATACACCCATTGTAAAACTAAACAAGCCAGACCAGCACAGATCAATCCTACACCGTCAATCCTAACAGAAAACACACAGAACACAGAAAACACCTTCGCCTAGTAAGGAATATGTAATCACAAACTAACCCCTCCCTCTTTTACAAAACTGTAGTGTGGATTTTAGCTACGGAGGTAACAGCTCTGATGCTCATAAAATTCTGAGCATCAGAGCTGCTACCACCAAGGCTGGTGCTAAAAACGCTTCACAGTTTTGTAAAAGGGGGGATAAAATAAAAATACATAGACAAAGGTTAAATTGAACCAGCAAGAAGCTGGACTCTGCATACAATGCTTCACAGAAACAGTGACACATGTCTCCTAAAGCAATAAATAAATAGAAATTTTTTTCTACCTTTGTCTTCTGTGGTTTCTCCTTTCCTCATCTTCTTGTAACTCTCTTCCTTCCATCCACTGTCTGCCGTCTCTCTTCCCCTATATGGCATCTTCTCTCCTTCTATGCCCCTTCCAGAAACTGTATGCCTCCCCCTTCCATCTCTCCTTTCACCCCATTGGTCTGGCATCTCTCTCCTCGCCTTCCCTCTCCCACACCTCTCCTCATAGTCTGGTATCTCCCCTTCCCTGATTCTCTGGCATCTCTCTCCTTTCCTTTTCTTCCATCTTTCGCTCCCCCTCCATGCTCTCACATCTCCCCCTTCCTTTTCCCTTAGACTGGCATACCTTCCTCCTACGCTCCAAGCCCTGGCATCTCCTTTAATTCCCTCCCTCATCTTCCTTCTCCCTCCAGCTGGGTACCGCAACACTCTTCCCTGCAGCTCTGCACTTCCCCACAATTGCCATGCTTCGGTTCCTCTTCTTCCTTCCTTCCTCCCCCCCCCCCCGCGGGACCCTGCGGCACCATCAACTCTTACTCCCTCTAATGTCGGCCCTGCAGCTCCAGACTTCCTCGCACCTTCTCCCCTCCCCCTTTGGATCGCTATTATTTTAAATGTTATAGCCGCGGAGCTGTATCCATCAGTGGAGATGTCTAACCTCGGCCTGCCCCGGAACTCTTACTGCAACAGTGACTTCCTGTTCCTGCCTAGACGGGCGGCTGCTGCAGTAAGAGTTCCGGGGCAGGCCGAGGTTAGACATCTCCACTGATGGATACAGCTCCGCGGCTATAACATTTAAAATAATAGCGATCCAAAGGGGGAGGGGAGAAGGTGCGAGGAAGTCTGGAGCTGCAGGGCCGACATTAGAGGGAATAAGAGTTGATGGTGCCGCAGGGTCCCGCGGGGGGGGGGGGGAGGAAGGAAGGAAGAAGAGGAACCGAAGCATGGCAATTGTGGGGAAGTGCAGAGCTGCAGGAGCTGTTATAGCCGCGGAGCTGTATCCATCAGTGGAGATGTCTAACCTCGGCCTGCCCCGGAACTCTTACTGCAGCAGCCGCCCGTCTAGGCAGGAACAGGAAGTCACTGTTGCAGTAAGAGTTCCGGGGCAGGCCGAGGTTAGACATCTCCACTGATGGATACAGCTCCGCGGCTATAACATTTAAAATAATAGCGATCCAAAGGGGGAGGGGAGAAGGTGCGAGGAAGTCTGGAGCTGCAGGGCCGACATTAGAGGGAGTAAGAGTTGATGGTGCCGCAGGGTCCCGCGGGGGGGGAGGAAGGAAGGAAGAAGAGGAACCGAAGCATGGCAATTGTGGGGAAGTGCAATCCCCCCAATGCGTTCCCTTACCTTACCTCCCCTTACCTTTGCGACGCGTGTGTGCGCTGTGAAGAGAAACTTGTGCGCTGCGATGTAATATTTTGTGCGTGAGCGCAGGCCAGCGCAGCTTAGCGGGAACACTGGTCCCCACCCATCCCTGCGAGGAATCCCCTCCATCCCCACCCATCCCCGCCAAAATCCCACCCGTCCCCACCCGTCCCTGCGAGGAATCCCCTCCATCCCCACCCATCCCCGCCAAAATCCCACCCGTCCCCGTGAGGAATCCCACCCATCCCCACCCGTCCCCGCGAGGAATCCCTCTGTCCCCTCCCGTCCCTGCGAGGAATCCCCTCCATCCCTGCCTGTCTCTATAAACTTCAGAAATAGTTATTTCATTTAATTATCCTACTGAATTAAAGGCTCTGGTAGAGACCCATTTACAAATAAACAAAGAATCTTTATTAATTTGGAAATATTAATTGGGAAGAATATATACTTTATAAACGGGTTTCTACCAGAGCCTCTAATGTAAATATAAAATATTATTGTTTAAGCCCATTACATTAACGGGTGCTAGAATATATGTCTGTCTGTCTTTCTTTCTTACTTTCTGTGTCTCTCCCTGCCCCTGTCTCTCTCTTCCTTTCTTTCTCCCTCCCGCTGTCTGTCCTTTTTTCTTTCTGGTTCTCTCTCTGGCACCCTGTCTGTCTGTCTTTCTTTCTTTCTTTCTGTCTCTCTTCCTGCCTGCTGTCTTTCTGTGTGTCTGTCTTTCGTTCTAATGCACTGCCTGCCTGCCTGTCTTTCCATGGCCCCCTTCTGTCTCCTCTCCCCAAAGCAAACCAAAATTGCTCCCAGGCCCCCTTTCCCTCTCCATCCCCTCCACTTTCCTTTGCAGCAGCAGCAGCAGCATTTTCCTCTCACCCTTCCCTATGCAGCAGCAGCATTTCCTGCCCTTCTCTGTGCAACAGCAGCAGCATTACCCCCCCTCCTCACACACACACTACCCTGTGAAGCAGCACCATTCCCCCCCCCCACACACACACACTACCCTGTGCAGGCGCAGCATTTCCCGGCCTTCCCTGTGCAGAAGCAGCATTTTCCCCTACACAGCAGCATTTCCCCCACACACACACTTCCCTGTGCAACAGCAGCATTTCCTGGCCTTCCCTGTGCAGAAGCAGCATTTCCCACACACACACACACTTCCCTGTGCAGAAGCAGCATTTCCCGCCGTCCCCTTCTCAGCCACCGCATTTAAATTGAGAGAAAAGCGCTGCACCGCGCTACCGCTGGCTTTGGCGTCTTCTATCCACTGAGGCCAACCTTAGCGGAAACAGGAAGTAGTCAGAGAGGGCGGGCCGCAGTGGACAGAAGACGGCAAAGCCAGCGTTAGTGCGGTGCAGCGCTTTTCACAATTTAAACGCGGGTGAGCCAGCGAGAAGGAGGAGGCTTTGACGGTGGTGGTTTTGGCAGTGAGTGAGGGTGGGAGGGGGAGTCACCGACTGTGCTGTGCTTTCCCGATTTGTCTGGCCACCGCATACGCACTCTGACCACGGACCTACGGATCACAGATCAGGGATCACAGATCACGCAGGTCTGAGTGCGCATGCGTGGCTAGCTTTTTATTATATAGAATAAATACTCAGCTGATGAGAACCCCCAAGCTGTCAGCTGAGGACTTCCTTTGCAGTTGGCCGGGGGTCCCTTTTGCCAAGCTTGGCAGGCAGCAGTAGTGTCCCTGAGTCACAGCTGCTTTCACCTCAGTGGCTCTTGGATGTTGCCAGCGATTGCTGTGCTTGGTGGAGGGGAGTTCTGGCCGTCTCTAGAGGAGGTCCTCTGCTGGTGGTGCTTGGGGATCCCCACCAGTCACAGCAAGGGTCAGCAAGTACTTTAACACTGTAGAAATAAAACCAGAAATGCATTTCCTTTTCTTTTGAACACAATACAAAGCCATCTGCTATACATTTCCCAAAGCTAACATATTTTAGTCAATAAACTCCGTTTTTTAATCTTTCTTGTCTGGAGACTTATTTTTCCATAAAGTTGGTCCAGTTTCTTTTTTCCGCTATCCCATCTTCTGTAAATTCTTCTGTTGCTGTCCATTGGTTCCTCCTACCATGGTCCAGCATTTATCCCTTTCTCATCTTTCGTGCCTGCCCACCAGCTCCATGCCCAACATTTCTCCTTCTATCACCCCTCTCCAGCACCATGCCACATCTCTCCCTCCATTCCCTTCACCACTATGTCCAACATTCCTCCCTCTTGCATCCATTTCAATCTGTCCCACTGTTCCCTTTCCACCACAATATTTCTCCCTCTCATCTGTACCTCACTCCCTCCCTATGACCAAAAATTCTCCTTTCTTCCATTCCCGTGTACACAACCATCTCTTTCCCTCCCTTCCTCTCTCCCAAGTTCATGCCTTCTGTGTCCAAAAATGCATTCCCTCCCCCACCTCAGCAATCCTTTCCCTCCCTTCCTCTCTCCCAAGTCCATGCCTTCTGTGTCCAAAAACGCATTCCCTCCCCCACCTCAGCATCTCTTTCCCTCCCTTCCTCTCTTCCAAGTTCATGCCTTCTGTGTCCAAAAACGCATTCCCTCCCCCACCTCAGCATCTCTTTCCCAAGTTCATGCCTTGTGTCCAAAAACGCACTCCAACCCCCCTTTTGTGTTCCACGTTTGCCTCCCAGCCCTCATCTGCAAGCAAATTACCAGCAACTTTCTCAGCCAAATGGAGCTTGAGCCGCAAGGCTCGTCTTCTATTTCCTGCCTGCACTGCCCCAGCACACCTAGCTGACCGGAAGTCTTCCCCGATGTCAGCGCTGATGTCAGAGGGAGGGAGGGCTCTCTTTTACTAAGCCTTGGTAGAGGTTTCTACCACAGCCTGGAGCGCTAAATGCTCCGATGCTCATAAAATTCATATGAGTGTCATAGCATTTAACTAGGGTTACCATATGGCTCCAGAAAAAGGAGGACGGATTGAAACATCCGGGTTTTTATTTCCATTGCTTTCAATGGAAGTAAAACCCAGATGTCTCAATCCGTCCTCCTTTTTCTGAAGCCATATGATAACCCAACATTTAGCGCTCTGGGCCGCGGTAGAAACCTCTACCTCAGCTTTAAGTTTTAAGTGAAAGCCAGGTTTGAGCAGTCTCAGCAGTTGAGAGTGGAGGGGGATGAAGGCGCCCGGAGAGTGGAGAGGAGAGAGATGACAGTGCCCCCACCAAAATGGCGCCGGGGCAGTCCGCCTCCCTCACCCCCTGTTCCTCCTTACTACACCACTGGGCAGGGCCAAAGTGTAGCAGAGGCACAGGGAAGTGCTATTAAACCTCTGGGACAGACCAGTGAGTGGGACCAAAAACTGATCTTTGCAGATAAGCCACCAATACAGGTGTGCCTACTGGACGGGGGTGGGTTTCATTGTATGAGCGTATTTTATAAAGGCTTTACAAAATAAGGCATAACAAAGATGCTCTTTTGGACTTTTCATATTGGCACTCTATTAAAACTTTAGCCTTCACGTGTGTATTTATTGTGATATTATAGTACATTAGGGAGCTCATTCCAACTCATGACGTCACATCCGCCTCTGACCTTGTGGCCAGACAGTCCTGAGAGTGTAGATCCATCGTTGTTCCATCTAACGTTACCTCTTTTTCACATCACCCGTACACTGGGGAGGAGCCAAAGAATCAATCACAGAACATTTCAAATCAGTAAATTTATGTTCCTCTTGAGCACAATGCCTCGCCAGTGCATCAGTTTTTTACCATGAAAGATGTTATATTTGTGTTCAAACAGACGTGTTTTGAATGCTCTGGACTGTCTGACCACAGGGTCTGAACCAAAGAATTGAATGGCAAGTGTTTTGTTTTTAGGTTTTTGCATCTGTTTGTAAGGTTTTTCTAAAGTTTTTTCATCAGGAGGAGTTTTTGAAATTTGCAGGAAGAAGCAGATGTGACATCATTGTGACGTCGCGAGTTTGAACGAAGTTTAAGCCGCAGCGATTCTGCAACCTGCTGTTCGAGACTGCCAGCTGAAGTGGCGTGGTGCACCAAGGACCCTTCAAGTTTCTCCTGAAGAGCTAAGAGGTTGGTGAAACAATGTCGCTTGTTGGGAGGTCTGAAGAGACGCAGCAGCGTTGGAGCTGGTGAAAACTCTGTTCAGTTAAGTCCTTGACCGTGCACCCGAGCAGCAGTTTTCAGTTCTAAACCTCTGCTTTGTTTTGAGGGAGGGTTTTTTTCTGCCTCTGATAGTAATGAAAGCAGTTGAAATGTACGAGCTGCTACATTAATTTGAGGCTTTTTTCTCCCTCTATTTTGTTAAGGCTAGGTTTGAAGTGGGGTGCTCCTCAGTGGCCACGATTGAACAATATTTATAGTGAGTAATTGTACCTGAATGCCGTTATTTAAAGCCCACTGCACTGACTACTAGACCAGTGTTTCTCAACTTGGTCCTGGAGAACCCCCTTGCCAATCAGGTTTTTAAGATATCCACAATGAATATGCATAAACTTGATTTGCATACACTGCATATTCATTGTGGATATCCTAAAAACCTGACAGGCAAGAGGGTACTCCAGGACCGAGCTGAGAAACACTGCACTAGACTGCTCCTCTTATCTGCAGGGATGTCTATGTGGCCATTTCTTTCAAAATGATGCCAGACAGACATTCTAATCTAATCTAATCTTCGATTTATATACCAGGTTATCTCCCAGTGGAGTAATTAAAGACCAGCAAAAACACAAACAAGAGCATAAGAGAAAATAAATGTTGTAGAGCAGTGTTGTTCAACCTTTTTACACCTGTGGACCAGCGGAAATAAAATAATTATTTTGTGGACCTGCACCGGGTCTGCGGACTGGCAGCTGAAATGTTGAGATCAGAGATGGATAAACTTCCATCTGCTCAAAAGTTAAGTTTGCAAAAACTGACAGAAACAATGATGGATGAATTTCCATTGGCCCCAAAACTGATACTCAAGTAATATTGATTCATTATCCAATTCAGGACCTAGATGGTGCTATGGTGTTATCTATAACGATTATATTATGCAGACATGGAATTGTATGGGGGAGGGAAATGCTGAAATGGTGGATCTGGTTAACAAATTAGAAGAGGTTAAGATCTGTTTTTATACTTTCAATAAATTAAAAAAAAAAATCATAAATGCCTTATTTTTTTAAATTGAATATTTATCTTAATGGTTCTTAAAATTTGCTGAATTGCTTTTTTAATGCATAAATCAAAGCGATATACAATCATAATAACAATAAAATTAAAAAAGGAACACCATGAATTGACAAGAAAAATAGCAAAAATTAAGTCAACATAATTAAAGAAAAAATAATTATAATCCAATACAATGTAGGGGAAAAAATCCTTTTTAGGAGGCAAAGAAAAGAATTTTTAAAAAATCAAGTAGCAATACTAAGGACACTAAGCTCCCCATCCTCACCCCTTTTACAAAATCGTAGTGCGGTTTTTAGTGTCAGCCGTGGTGGCAACAGCTCCAGCACACTTAGAATTCCTATGCTGCAGCCAGCACAAAAAAACCACGCTTCAGGCCACATGGAGAGAGTGTTGTTAAGTCCTGCCTGCACAACGCCCCCTCCTAAAATCTCCTCTCCCCCCCCCCCCTCATATCCTGGCAAAACAGCATTAGTGATTTGGCGGGGGGGGGGGGTCTGGGAGGGTCATCTAGGGATCCAGGGAGATCTAAGGGTCTATAGGCAGGAGCGAGACCCAGTTGCTTCTACCCCGTCTATGCAATAATATTCTATCCATAAAATACATTTTTCACAAAGGGAACTCTACAACCCTACAATATTAACCTGGAACTGTATGTTGATTGTTGTGGTGTTTTTGCAACTACTGAATTTTGTTTGCTACTGTCATGCTTCTGCACCGCCTACCCGATGGTGTAGGCCAAGTCTCCTACAGCTACCACCAAATACCAGATACCGATACACTGGCCCCCACGGACCTTCCTGTCACTGGTTATCTTGGCTGTACCAGTTATCTTGGTCTGCACCAGTCAGCACTGGTCACCCTGAGCAAACTGGTTCCTCTAGATGCTTTAGCTGCTCAGATCAGGTTATAAGCTTAGTGAAAGTTGGGCTGAAGCCGGTATTCTGCCCCTCAAGGGTTGCCCAGGAGTCCATGTTCCCATGAACTCCAAATTATGCTCTCCTGTTCTGGGAGTCCATTAACCAACCCCCTTTTAGCTCAGGGTGAGATCCCTCTTAACTCCCTCAAACTGTCCTCTAATGGCTAATAGGGTCAAAGATGAACCTCCGTCCCTGACAGGAGTCCAGCTCAAATCTTTAAGAGTCTTTTCTCCTTTCAAAAAGGCCCTGCTCTCTGTAGTTCAACCATATGGAAATTAGGATGCAAGTCAGCTCATCAAATCTAATCTAAATGCCATCCAATTTTCTTTGCCACTGAGGAAAACAATACTCTGGGCAAATAGGGGTAGCCATCCACTTAGTCTTCCACAATGACTAGTACTACCCCATGAGGAACTAGGCTGATCCGACTATTCACTGTTTAACCCTGGCCACATATTGCCCTTCCCTTGGGAAACCCTTGGGAGAGTTAAGCTCTGGTGTACTCCTCCGTCGAGGAAGCACTCTCTCACGTGATGGAACATACACCCTATCACAGCTACAGTAATTGAAATCATCCATAATAGTTGCAAATCTGATAGCTTCCCTCATTTCTTTTAACATTTCATCATCTGTCTCTTTATTCTAGCCAGGAGAGTGTGGCGCAGTGGCTAAAGCTGCAGCCTCAGCACCCTGGGGTTGAGGGTTCAAACCCATGCTGCTCCTTGTGACCCTGGGCAAGTCAGGGCTCCTTATACAAAGTTTTAGCGCGCGCGTACTAGCTGCCACTGCCTCCTTTTAAGCAGGCGGTAGTTTTTCGGCTAGCACAACGTCCAAGTTCCGTTGATCCTGGGCTGTATAACTTTCGGTTATATATGCTGTACAACTAAGTCTAAGCTAGCCCATGTCCCGCCCAACTCCCACCCTTGACACGCCTCCCGAAACGCCCTGTTTAGCTTTGGACGTTGAGCGGCACTATGAAGGCCTAGGTTGTTTAGAAATATGTCCAAATCCCGTTTTTATTTTCGGCGCTTGGACGTTTTTGAGAAATGTTCATCCAAGTGCCGACTTAGGCCAGTTTTTGGACGTTTTTCTCTTTCGATTATGAGCCCCTTACTGTACCTGAATGTACACTATTTCTTCTACAACCACTGGGGGATTAGGAATGTCTCATGCTTTCCAGGGGAAAGCTGCTCAACCAAAACACCTTTCTATAACTTGAACATTCCTTAAATAAGGATGCCCTTCTTTTAAGGCATGAACATTTCTTCCCTTTTGGTAATTGCTGTTCAATGTCCAGATTTCAGACCCTCTCTAGTTCTAACCAAAACATGCCCAGAACATACATCCTTGCTATATGGATGTTCTGCAGTGTTGAACGTTCCAATTCTGCCTTTGCAAAATCAGGATTTGGATGTTTCAATCATATGGATGTCCATTTCAGCCTTTTAAGACATACACATGTTTCAGGAATGAGCACCATAGTGTCCCACTGGTTATATTCCAGATGTCTGAGATGCCTATTATATCTACATCGTCACTTACCCCATCTTTTACAAAACTGTAGTACAGTTTTTAGCACCAGCCGCGGTGGTAACAGCTACGACGCTCATAGTATATGACAAATGGCACATGATGTAAAAGGTTCCAAAACATTATTTTTTATTAATTATTCATATTAATTCTCAAAAGATTATTACGTCACCGGGAGATCTTTACAGATGCCAAATGCTGGCCTTCCTGACAAAGATCTCAATCTGATAATTCGTTGCTCCCCAATATGTACCTCTTGTCCTGCATGACATCATTACTTGTCAATCAATCCACTAACAGAGGCTGTCCTTAGATTTGGACATAGGAAATTCCTTTACATAGTTTTTCACACTCAAAAGCAAAGTTTTTAAAGTCATATTTTTGTTTACATTAATTTCTGAATATGCATAAACCCATTATTATAACATAGCCACAGAAAACTTTAAATCTAAACCGCTCTGAGCTTTGCAAAAACTGACAGTTTCAAGTTTCACTGACACACACACAGAAGACCCAGATCCCTTCCTATACTAGAGGTCAGAGGGTTTCCATGGTAACAGTGTTCCTGGCTTTAACCTAACCATTTCCAGATGTTGCCTAAGGATGTCTTCTTAAAGTTTCTTACATCTTGTTTATATATAAAACATTTAAGTATAAGTACAAATCATTTTCTCACATTTCATTCATAGTATCCATCATTCATTGGGGGCCCCACTCACACATCCAACACAGTATATTACATTCATACTTAATACATATTATACTCCATTTTGGAATATGGAGTCTAATATGCTCTTCCTAACCGGCCTAAGCACATCTATTATCAATTAGAACCACGAGGCTCAAAGCGGGAAACAAACAAAGACAGACAGACAGAGAAAGAGAGAAAGAAACATGGAGGCAGTTTCATACCTCTAGAAATGTGTCCTGATTTCCCATATGGTCTGGCTTAATAGCAAAGTACATAACAAGAATATTATGCTTTTCTTTAATATTAATATGTAGTGTGTTTTTCTGGCCTTGGCTACATCCATATTCAGATATTTATTCACCAACTTTTCGTACGCTTCTATTGGGTGTGGCCTTAACTAACATATATGCTTGTATCTAACTAGAGTTACCCAGAACCATACGAAAAGCAGGCATTTTTGTAGAAAAACTCCACAAAATACTGCACAAACACATCTTATTCATTATCCATTCCATAGCGCCCCCTAGAGTGCCACCTCAGTTCATAGAAGACATAACGATTACTTTGATAGGAAATACAACATTTACATGGAAAGCGCAGTTGAAAGGTAGCCCCAAAATTCAAAACTGCTTGACGAAAGGTTAAAAACTTCTTTCGTCAAGACTGTGTCCATTTAGAAACATCTGGAAATATCGTAACCTTAGAGCCAAAAATTTCAGCTTTCTCAGTTTTATAAAATAGTTGAAGAATTGCCTCTTTGTCTTGAAAAAAGACAAATGTCACTAATAGCATGGCTCTAACAGTGATTTCTACCTGGGAAGATTCCAGGAATCTGGTAATATACAATCCAATCCAATTGGTTCTTCAGCCACTGCTTCTTCCTTACTTAGATTAAGGTAATACAGTTTCTGGAGTGGTGGCATATTTGTCTCTGAAAACTTCAAGACTGAAGTCAAAAATAATTGGAACATTTCCTTAGGAGAATACAGTCTGGAGACAGGAAAATTAAGGAGGCGCAAATTAAGATTTCGATTAGCATTCTCCAGATTTTCTATTTTCCTAATTAACATGTTTCTGTCTCTTAGGTGTTGACCAGATTGAGTTTTAACTTCAGAAACTGATTTTTCAACTTGATCTAGTCTAACTGAATGTTGCTGAAATTTTTCCTCCAAAGTTTTTATTTGTTTAGTAGAATCAATGAAAGGAGCAATAAACAGGGATTATACCTGGTGCAAATTTTCAATGGCTCCCCAGAGTGCGTCCATGTCCATGATAGCAGGCTTCACAACTGGCTTTAGGGGTGGAATAATGGAAATTCCTGAAGTTGGGGTCACATTCATGTTGTGTAAATCTTCCACACCTCCCAATGCCAACTGAGAGCCTGATCCTCCACGTGAGAGCATCTCCATCGAGGCATTCCTCTGAGATGCAAGTCCTTCCGGGGTCAGAGGGGGGACTGGCAGTGCCATTGGCGAATGAACTCCCAACGCCTCCTGCTGCACTGTCGGATCCGGGCCATGGAGTCGTTTCTGGTCCCGCCGGGCTCAATGATGTTTCGTCGTCCAAGACGGGGGTCTGTCCACCCCCAGCAGCGGATACGCCATGAGTAACAGGCACAGCAAAGGTGGTAATTGCTGTTTGCTGCAGCGTTGAAGTAGCAGCTGAAGCGAGAGGAACTATCCTCTGCCTCCCTCTTCTCTTTGGCATGTCCCAAAAAAGGTAGTCCAAATGGGCAAAAGCCAAATGAAGAAACTTTCTTTAAATGCCTATAGTGGGGAGCCTCCAACTATGTGACATTCTCCATCACCATCTTGGTTTTTTCTTCTCCCTATTAATTTTTATTGCTGCCAAAGGCTTCACATATAATGCTTTTGTCCAGGTCATAAATTGACCTGTTATGCCCATGGCAGACATAGTGCAGAACAAAAAAAGGCCATGAGACCCGATCAAAGACCTTTTCTGCATCTACCCCCAAAATCAATGCAGGAGCCCTATGCGCCCTAGCCGAGTAAACCACATGAAGTGCCCGCCAAATATCATCATAGGTTTGATAGCTTGAATAAAGCCTGCCATCTTGGACTAATTTTCCCATGACACCCTGTAAACGCCGGGCCAATATACCCATGAAAATTTTGTAATCCATCCCTAAGAGGGAAATGGACCAATAGGAGAAGCATTGCGTGGGATCCTTACCGGGCTTCAATATCAAAGTGACTCCCGCCAAATGCCAAGACTAGGGCAACATATCGCCCATCTTAAGGCTATTAAACAAATCTGTTAAGGGCCGATCCAAGAAAGCACTAAAGCATTTGTAAAATCTATTTGTAAAACTGTCCAGCCCTGGTGCCTTTCCCAAAAGAAGGGTCTTAATAACTTGTAACATTTCCCCCTCTTCTATAGGCCTAGACAGCAGCTCTGCCTCCTCACCAGAGAGACCAGAGAGGTCCACTTGAGCGAGGTAGGCATCGATATCCGCATCCGATGCCACCATCTCCTCAGTACAAAGTTTGGTGTAGTATTGCGTCAGGATCTCCCCAATCTGGCCAGAGGTCCAATTGTCCACCCCATCTGAGTATACGCACAATGTGATTTTGTAATTGCTCGCGCTTAAGCCTATGTGCCAACAATTGGCCCGCCCGATTACTAGTTTCAAAGAATTCTTGTTGCATAACCATCGAGCTAAGTTTTAATGAAGTAAATTAATTTTCCCCATATTAATATTTCTTTATATGTTATATTTCTCTTTTTGAGAGTGATATAGCTTATTGGTGGAGTTCCATCCATTTAATAATAATTTTGTAACACATGGAGTGATAGAGTCATTCTAACATTTTTAGTCTTGTTAACCATCCCTTTTTTAATAATTCCTAGCATCCTGGGGTTTTTTGGCTGCCGCCACACATTGGGCGGAAGGTAGAGGATGCTCTGCCACAGGTGGCAGCCAAGACAGGTATACCACTGGCAGGGATAATTTTATAAGAGGCCTTTTATATGCATAAACTTTATATAGCAATCCCATATCCTTTATAAAGTTATTCTTTAAAAACACATTTTTCCAATCTGAACAAACATTGAAATGTGTTTGATACTCCTGTCCTAAATGTTTTGAATATCTAACAGTGTGGTTCATGCAAAAAGAAAGTTTGATGATAGAAACCGATTTCAGCGACACCAATAACAACTGGTCAACAACAAAAAAAGTTTTTCTTTGCTACTGAGAACTTACAAAGTGTTCTTAGTTAATTTAATGATGTTGATTTCAGATCTGTAATTGAAATTCAGCTAGCACATCAGGTTTCTGAGATACACATTACTGATTTTTCAGACAGTTTGCTATATCGGCACAATATTGTGAATATGAACTGTGTCCCACCAAACTTGTATTAAGGAATTTACTCTGAAGACAATAAGGAGACATGTTACAGCATATATTTACGCCTCTCTTAACTCACACTAAAGTGATGTCAGCATGTTCAAAAATGGTTGAGACACTTGCTGTTATGCTTGTACTGTACATTTGTCTCTCTTTGTAAAAACCAACAATAGTCTCCCATCATACTGGGATTGATCTTTCCCTGATATCTGCTTTCTATCACCTTGCTATCTTTTTTTTTTTTTTTTTTTTTTAATTATCTTTATTAACAATTGCAAAGGAACAAACAAACCAGGAGCAGAACAAGCAGAAACAGAGCATTCAATAGTTAAACAAATAGCAATGACAACGAAGGCCCACAGTGCAAAGAAACCCCCGGATGATTGCCCATCACAATTGGCATTTTGAATTAACAAACCCCACCAAGCAAACACTCCCTAAACCGCACTCTCACACCTCCAGCCACAACAATCACTCCGCACTCACACCACGAAACAGCCATACACTCAAATGCGCACTCCCACACCCCAGAGATGGCGATACCCAGAAAGAAAGAAACACAAAACAAAAACAAAAAGAGCAACAGCCCTCAAGGGGAGGAGTCCGTATCCGCTGCCTCCAGGGTGGAACAGACTTTCAAGTCCGCTGCAAAATATCACGGTAGCAGCGGGAAGTCAGAGTCCCAGACTTAGGGACACGTTGAAGCTCATACCGCCCCACCTCCAACAATCGGTCCCTCCATTGTGGAAAGGAAGCCACAGAATCGCCCACCCAATTGTGCAACAAGAGCTTTTTTACCACCAAGACAGCCATGTAGAGAACCCTGCGCTGGGGAAGCGTGAGCCCCCCCTCAATCAAGTCATGCTGATCCCCCAAAAGCAGAAAACCATAGGACCAGGGCACATCCCTCCGGAGAATGCGCTCTAAAAAAGGAAGAACTTGTAGCCATATTGCAGAAGAAGGGCATTCCAAAAAATGGTGAAGAAGGGTACCTGGGAAACGATTGCATTTGGTACAAACTGCATCCTCCCACAGGCCCATACGAGCTCCCTGAACCCGAGAGATATAAGCCCGGTGCAAAATTTTAAATTGCATTTCCCTAAAATCTGTTGACCCCCCCATGGCGTTCACAGTGGCAAAAAGATCAAGAAAGGCCTTACGATCCATGGGGATGCCCAACTCCAATTGCTACTAGGAAGCCAAACGATCGATAGATCCCAGGCCCGAGGCGTTTTTCAGAATCCGATACCAGGTAGCTAAGGTGTTAAAAGCAGGAGAGACCTGAAAAAATTGAACATCCAAGGGACCATAGAGCCAAGCCTCCCCCCAACGGCGGTCCAAGGACAAGTAATAATGCCGAGCCTAAAGGTAAGCCCAAAAGTGGGTCTGAGGGAGTCGCCAGTGAGTCTGCAACTGGGAAAAAGAAGGAAAAGGACCCCCCCCACCGCAAGGATATCCTGGAGGGTTCTACCCCCTCTCTGCTCCCACTGCCGAAACCAAGCATGGCCCACACCCGGGGGAAGTCAACATTGCCATATAACTGCAACAAAAGGGAAGCCTCCGGAGTTTTCCCCTGCCGTCGCCGCCACCAGCGCCACGCACGCCGTATAGGTAAGAGATACGCAAACTTAGCCCCACCCCCTGGTATAGCCGACAACGGGACAAAACCGAATGCGGGGCACACCAGGACTCTACCCATCCCTTGGATGAGAATTTATAGCATCCCGACCATCCTTCATGGATAAAGCGAAACAAAGCAGCGACATTATAATAGCGAAGATCGGGAAGGTTTAAACCACCCCTATAATCATCCAATGCTAAGGTGGCGTAGCTAATCCGGGCTCGCTTATGACGCCAAATGAAAGAGGAGATAATGGAACGAAACAGACGGATCTCCTTACCATTAACCCAAAGGGGCACAGCCTGCAACGGATACAAAATCTTGGGGAGAAGTACCATCTTAGTCAAGGCCACCCGCCCCCAAACACCCAGGGGGAGATCCCTCCATTTATCACACAATTGCCGAATCGCCTCCAGATGACGGGTCACATTAGAGCGGTACAGAATCTTGAGGTCCGGACTTAAATATACACCCAAGTAACGCATCGGCCCCCTCACCGGCGGTATCTCGAGACTCGCATGCCAAGGCTCCACCGCAGTAGACCGCAAGGGAAGAAGTTCAGACTTATCGCAATTAACGCGCAAACCAGAAAGATCCCCAAAGGAATGGACCAGAGCAAGGACCCGCCCCAGATCTCGTCGTGGCTGATCCAGATAAAGAAGAATGTCGTCGGCAAAAAGATTAATGTGACTCTCCTTGTTCCCAATGCGAATGCCCTGAAAGGACGGATCGCCGCGGATCTTAGCAGCCAAGGGTTCGATCGCTAACACAAAAAGCAACGGTGACAACGGGCAGTCCTGTCGTGTCCCCCGTCCCAAAGCAAACGGAGCAGTAAACTGACCATTAATTAAGAGCCTAGCCTGCGGCAGTATATATAAGCTACTGATCCAATGATGAATAGGGCCCTCTATGCCAAACTGACGCAAAACCAGAAGAGATATTGCCAAGAAATACTATCAAAGGCCTTTTCCATATCCAGGCCTACAATAGCCGAGGTACCCTCCATTCCATGCCGTGAGTGAAGGGCCATCAAAGCTCTGATCAAATTCATTGACACATATCTGCCCGGCACAAAGCCAGCCTGGTCTTCATGTATCAAGAGCGGCAGAAAGGCATTCAATCTATTCGCCAATATTGCAGCAAAAAGCTTGGCATCCTGATTAAGGAGGGAAATAGGCCGGTAAGAACCCACTTGGGCCGGGTCCTTACCAGGTTTAGGCAACAACACAACGTGGGCCATGTTAGGAGTCCCCAAACCCCGATTCTCGGAGAGCGCATTAAACGCCCCCGCCAAAGCAGGAGAGATCTGATCCGACAGAATCTTGTAATATTCAGAGCCAAACCCATCAGGACCCGGGGCCTTAGTCAATTTAAGCTTCTTAATGCCAATCAGTACTTCCTCGGAACTAATAGGCTCATTCAGTTGCTCCAACTGAGCTGCTGTCAACCGAGGAAGCTGAAGCCCCTGGAAGAAAGCCTCTCTATCAGCATCCGAAAATGGGCGATTAGCATACAGAGATTCATAAAAGTGAATGAATTGCTGTTGAATCTGCCGATCCTGCGTATAACAAGTACCCTTCGAGTCCCGAATGGACAGGACAACCTGTCGGGCGCGCGGGGGCCGGACCAAATTAGCCAACAAGCGCCCCGTCCTACCCCCCCAGGCGTACAGCTTATACCGTTGAAAATAGATATCACGAGAGGCCCGCTGTGTCAAGATGGCATCTATCTGCTGCCAGACAGTCAGTAAACGAAGTTTATCATCTGCCGAAAGAGAAGTACAATGGAGTGCCCTCAACTGCCGAAGCTCCCCCGATAAAGTCAACAATTCCGCGTCCAGGGACTTCCGCTTGCGAGAGAGATAAGCAATGATAAACCCCCTCAGAACCGCCTTGGAAGCCTCCCAATAGGTCACTGGATGAACGCCATCTGTATTATTGTGAAAACTATACTCCGACCACTGTTCCCGAAGATATTTATGAAATTCAAGATCTCTATACAGATAACACGGAAATTTCCAATGTCGCTCCTCGGGTTCCGGTGCAAACTGAAGCTCCATGACAACAGGCGAGTGATCCGACAGGGGAACCTCCTCGATCTCTACCCCAGACACCCTGGGGAGCAGAGAGGGCGATACCAACAGGTAATCCAATCTAGCATAGACATTGTGGGGGTGCGAGTAAAAGGTGTAAGTGCGTTCGGTAGGGTGCAAAATCCTCCAGGTGTCCAATAATTGCAACTGGCTAAGCAAAAAGTTCACTCCCTTGGCTCCATGGTCCCTGGCCCCCATCTTCACCGGATTGCAATCCAGGGCAGGATCTGCGGTAATGTTGAAATCCCCTCCCACCAACGGCTGGTAATCTGGATACATGGCTATCTTGGCAAGCAAAGCTGAAAAAAATTTATGATTATACACATTAGGAGCATACAGATTACACAATAACCATTTGTACCCCCACAATTCACCCAACACTATAACATAGCGGCCATCCTGATCTTGGAGAACTTTATGAGTGTGGAAAGGCAATTGTTTGTGAATGAGGATGGCAACCCCTCTCTTCCGGGTGCCAAAGGAGGACGAGCATACCTCGCCCACCCAGTCTCTCCGAAGCTTGAGGTGTTCCGTAACGGAAAGATGGGTCTCCTGCACAAAGGCGATATCAGTCCTCCTCTTGCGGAACCAGGTCAAAACTTTCTTCCTCTTGATAGGAGAGTGAATCCCGTCCACATTCAAGGTAGCTATAATCAACTTAGTCATTGGGAACAAGGTCTCCCAGGCGAATAACAGAATACAGTATAGTACAATAGGCAGGCAGCCCCCCAGCTAGGCCCCCATCCAAGAATACTGGAGCTGAAACACTCTAAAGAAAAGCAAGGAACACAAAGGCAAGGCCAACCACCCCCAAGAGCGCGGCACCACCTCACACACAGCAGTCACTCCTCCCCATACAGACACCCACCACATGGAGCCATAGTCAACCACAGCATTCACTCTCCCACCACCCCACCCAAACCACCCCTATCCCCACCCCCCCCCAACCTCAACCCACTCCCCTGGGAAAGAGGTCCCCAGAGCCCTCCCCAACCTCCCCCAATACAAAAGAAAAAATTAAGAACAAAAATTCCCACGTTCAAAAAACAGAACACCCTAACGTCTTGAACTGAGCTCTCCTGGACCCCCAGTCTCCCAAAACAACTGCAACTGCCCCTGATGATGGGAAAAACAGCCAGCGCCAAAGCATAGCGATCTCCCACAGTCGGCCCCATCCAGACCGACCCCCAACATGGTCGAGCAGCAGAGAGTCCAGACAAAATATACTGTCCTCAACATCAAACAGGCCGACGCCTGGGACCAAACAGAACAAAAAGGTCACCAAGCCTCGAACGTCCCAGACCCCGCAGCTCGCCCCCATACAAGCTGACAGGATGCAAACAGAGCTTCCCTCAATGGCCCAGGCATCCAATAGGTCTCACAAAGAAATAAAGGCCGCACTGTGAAAGTACTGAGTGCAAGCTAGCTCATCAGGGAACCGGCGCAGCCCCCGACGCCCCCCCTCAGCCGCCGCCGGCAGGGAGTCTAGAAATTGTTGTGCTGCTGCCCGATCCACAAAGATATGAGGTTTTCCCTCTCTCCAGATGCGCAGCGATGCCGGGTACACCAGCGCAAAGCGCATTCCTCGTCGGTGAAGCGCGGTGCAGAGGGGCGCCATCCCTTTACGAAGAGAAGCCACATGGGGAGAATAGTCATTGAACAACAACAGCTTCTGTCCTTCATAATCCAGCTGGCCCACTTTCCGGTACGCTTGTAATACTTGCTCCTTTTCTCTCCAGTTAAGATACCGGGCAATCGCAGCCCTAGGGCGGTTCTGATCTCCCAGGTGGTGTGCTCGCTCACAAAGAAACCCACTCGGTGGAGGCTCCAAGCCCAGCCGGGTCAGAAGCCAGGTCTGAAAAAAATGATAAAGGTCCTGGTCAGCCCAAAATTCAGGGAGACCCACTACCCAGAGATTATTCCGGCGCTGGCGATTCTCCTGTTCATAAATGCGATCCGTCAACCCCGTCACCTGTGCCTGCAGTGCGGCCACGTTGTTGCGATCCCACAAGGCCGCATCCTCCCCGTCTGAGACTCGCTGCTCCACCGCCGCAATCCGAGTCGCCTGCGACTCGAATCGTTCATGAACCATGGTCACCATCCACGAGATTTCTTGGGCCCACTCTCCCCACTGTGCCGGGGCTGGAGACGGAGTCGGCGGCAACGCCATTTTGTGAGCAGAGAAGACAGACTTAGCTTTCGGCGTCTTCGCTGACCGAACCGGCATTCCGGCCCCAAACCGCCGCTCCAAAGGTCACCCGCTCGCCCAAAGCAGAGAGAAAGGCTCCGATCACAGATATGCCGATCAGGCAGGAATTCAAGATATTAACGCTGATTTTCGGAGACCAGAGGTCGCAGAGCTCGAGAGCACACGTCTGCTCACAGCAACCTCATCACGTCCACCTTGCTATCTTGATGAAATCTTTCCCCATGTTCATCGCTGACATCACCAAGATTGGGTGGAAAGAAGTCGAGGTGAGAATTAGAGAATGACACGGTGACAAAATTCATCACCGTTCCCGTCTCCGTGGATAACCGCGGGAAATCATCTTCATGTCATTCTTTAAGGAGAGAGGGAAGAATCAGAGTATAATTGGGCACAACCACTGACCCACAAGCTTTGCTTTGAAGAATGCTGGTGTAGAAGGACTGAGGTTGAAATAGACACTAGAAAATGACATGGGATTATTTCCCGCGGTTATCCGCGGGGACGGGAACGGTGATGAATTTTGCCACCGTGTCATTCTCTAGTGAGAATGTAAGATGTGCATTATAAGTGACATTCTGGCACGCATTAGCTGATATACTGTCAGCATGTTCTCTACAAGCTCAGCATAATTCTGTGATTACCAAGAAAATTCTGAACAACTAACACAATTGCTTCCCATGCTGCTGATTCAGCTTGGTTCAGTGTCGGTTTGTACGCATCATCAAGGATCAGTTCACAGATTTCGGGTCCAACAAAAACACCTTCTTTAATTTTGGCTTCACTTTTCTCGAAACCAAACTTACTTCTTAGGTGCTAAAAGGCATCACCATATCTGTCCATCGCCTTGACAAAATTTTTCAGCAGACCCAGTTTTATGTGAAGTGCTGGAAGATAGATTTTCTCACAATGTACTAATGGCAGGTGCTTCATATTGTATCTGCCATCTCAGTTTGGCCATTGTTTCTGCCTGTTGTGGTTGGCATCATCACAACTGTTCCAAGACACAAGAAGCACATGTAACCCACTTGCAGACCCAGAAGGAGTGACACAACTTTGAGATCATCACAGAGGTTCCACTGGTAATCTACAAAGCATGTGAGTTTTAAAAGTGTCTCCATCGGCTAGTACGTTTCCTTTAACCCAACTGCATGAGCAACAGGAACAGATGGCTTCTGGTTTCCATTGTGTAAAAGTACCACTTTAAGGCTTGCTTTGCTTGAATCAATGAATAGACTCCATTCGTCAGAAACATGTTCATATCCCCATTTGGTAAAAGGAAGCCAGGATGGTGTGACGATCATGGAAAAAAGATATTTTGGTATCCTACCTTAAAAGATTCCATTGCTTCAGCCTTGAACCCAACAATTCTGTTTTCTCCTTTGACAGTGACAAATTTCTAACCAGATCATTAAGATCTTCTTGAGTTAGAAGGTGAGGTTGTTTTTCATCCACTTTTGGTTCATACAACTTTTGGCACATTGTGCTGCAGATGTGGAAGGAGAAATTGGAACTTGATTCTCTGGGTCATGAAGAACGGGTTTAATTGCTGACGGGCAATCAGGATACACAATTTTTTATTTATTCCTCTTTGTGAAGCCAGCAATTTTTGTCATACACAAATAACAGTCTGAGTGATGATTTGCTGGTTCACACCACACCATGGGTATAGCGAAAGGCATCTTCCATTTCCCATTCAGCCACTGTGTTAATCCGGAATAGCAGACAGTGCAGCACACCTGAGGTGCCCACGCTTTATCTTTATCCAACTGTACAGCCAAAATAATGCTTATATGCACTTTGTCTGTTGGACATATTCTTTTGCTGATCTTGTGGAATAAATTGTCTGCAGACATAACAGAAATTATCAAGATGGTTAATACAACCTCGTCTGTTCATAATAATTATAATATTTTAGACAAAACCAAACAAAATATAAAAATTCACAGGTAGAAAAAAACAGCACAATCACTTTTTAGTATAAACTTTCAAATTACTGGTATATGTGATTGATGAGCTGTCTTAAAATGCAATATTGGGTTACAGAAACAATAAAATACCGACGCTTCATGATAGCATTATTGACGAAAATGATATAAACACTTAAAAACAGGATGCGATAGACAAAAACTGTTTTCAGATTTAGAGTCATCATATGGCCCTAGTTAAGGTACAGGTGACAGAACTCCAGTAGCAAAATGCTTGTTGACCAGTGTAATAGTTTATTAGTTAACGCTGTGAAGAGGGTCTGTGAAAGAATTAAAAAGATTTCCTTACGTTCCTGCCACATAGTGATTGCATCATTTTATCCTTTTAATGTATAATTTGGTGGCTTAAAATGACATAATTCTTATTCCTACTATGAAGTAGGAGTTGATATCTCATATAGAAGAGAATATATAAGAATTGCCATACTGGTCCAACAAAGACCACAAGGACCAACCCAGGTCTCAAGTACTAGCTAAATCCCAAGTAGTAAAACAAGAGTTCTGAGACATTTCTATTTTAGCTATTTCTTTATTACTACAATATGATATTTGTCTTCTACTGCAAATAATTCTCTGGTTTGGAAGATTATTTAATAAAAAGAAAGTACCGTAATCAAGAAAAGCCTTCACTTTACTCAATCACTTTCTTGAATGGGGTGCTTTTCCACTAAACTACAGTAGATGGCACTTCAATATTAGTCTTTTCAAACTGCTTTCATCCTAAAGAGAATTCAAAATATGAATTCCAAAATCATGAAATATTTGGTGTCTTGGCACTCTCTAAAGTTAAAAGGGGATAGATTCTGTACAAATGTAAGGAAGTTCTTCTTCACCCAGGTTAGACAAGTTCCTGCTGAACCAGAACATACGCAGGTAAGGCTAGACTCAATTAGGGCACTGGTCTTTGACCTAAGGGCCACCATGTGAGTGGACTGCTGGACACAATGGACCACTGGTCTGACCCATTAGCGGCAATTCTTATGTTCTTATATTCTTATGTTCTAGATGTACAAGTCAGTGTCTCTAAGACAGACCTTTGTCTTTGATTAAAGTCTAAGGCAACAACTATTTTTTTTTTTCTTTTTTTATTGCATTAAATTTTACATCAAAGAATACACTTTGAAAAAAGAAATACAGGATACTATAAGAGAAAAAGAAAGAACAAAGGGCTAGATTCACTAAGGACACCGATCGTGTCCTGACCACTTTGCAACCCGATTTTCCTCCGACCCGATTCATTAACCTCTGTGCCGATCATCCTCTGATCTGATCCCAATTCGCGCATGCAAATGAGGGGAAAAGTAGGCAGGCAGCGATTCACTAAGCAAAAATCTGGAACACTGACTGGGCTGGCCGATCAACAAGAAGCGACTGCATGGGACCACTCGCTCATGGCTTTTCCAACTCCATTCTCCTGCTCTTGCCCCGACTCTCCTCTCGCTGCCCTGCTTTCTGCCCCGAGTTGCTACCCTGCTCTCTGCTCCTCTTGCCACCCCAACTCTCCTGCCCTTCCCCACATTGCGAGCCCATGGTTTTAACCCATGGGTTTGACAGGGATTAAAACCACGGGCTTGCAAACCAGGGTGCTATGCAACTTGCACGTTCCTACGTAGGAGCCAAATGGGCTGGGTAGGTCAAGCATTTTTTTTTTTTTTTGCTGGATACTGCATGATCAGCTTGGGGACCAGAGATGGCTTGTTCGGCCTCTCTAACGACCAGTAAGGTGTTTCGTTGTTGAGGAAGCTTGCTTTATTATGTGCATATTAAGGATTGCTCACAAACAAGCTGCTTTTCTTCTAAACTGACATCATGTTAGATAGAGTTGAAGATATTTCAAATTGCATCACACGTACAACTGGCTGGAGACAGGATACATTCAGTTAGAGAGTTTTCAGCTCTGCCGGGCACGGAGGGCCAGTGCATGCGCAGACCATCTACAGGCAAAGTAGGGATCGCTGGAGATTGTGGGATCGTGTCGGAATCGCTGGAGAGTGATCCTTGTGGTCGGTGCGGGGCGTTCCTCCGATTGCCCCCATTTGCATCCCAACCTGTTGTGGATCAGTTGGCCGGCTGCTGATCGGCCAAGGATCGGGCACGATCGGGCAGGTTAGTGAATCTAGCCCAAAATTAGGGGTCCTTTTACTAAGGTGCGCTAACTGATTTAGTGTGCGCTATTCAATTTTGCACTATGTACTAACGCGTCCATACAATATAATGGGCGCATTAGCATTTAGCACGCGCTAATCATTAGCGTGCGCTAAATCGATTAGCTAGTGCTAATTGATTAGTGCTCCTTAATAAAAGAGGGCGCTTATTACTTAATATAGTCCACATTATGAGAGGAAGCCTTGAACAAAATCCAAAGGAAGTTGGATTTAAACATGAAAAATTAAAATAAAGAAATACGGAGATACAATCTGTTAATCAAAAACTAAATGACCGATATTCTCACCATCATTATTAGAGGTCCTTGAGATAGCCTTGACTTCCAAGAAAAATTATAGTTGTTCTGGTTCATAGAACACATATCTATTATTTTGGTAGGAAATATAACATTTACATGGAAAGCGCATTTGATTTAAAGCCAGATATTTCTTGCATCTGGATTGCGTCCATTTAGAAACATCTGGAAATACTGCAATTTTAAATCCAAAGAAAACAACATCCTCAGATTTATAAAATAATCGTAGAATTGCCTCTTTATCTTGTATCAACACAAATGTTACTATGCTCAGAGCTAGTGAATAAATATAAGGCATGAGCATCACTTTCTACTAGTGAAGCTACCTTCAATCTCTCTACCCTTTGAATTTTAGAAAATATGTATATACTGTATTTAATTGCATAATTTGAGGCTAATTCTATTTGAGCACCCAGGATTTGATAAAAAAAAAAAGAACAGTCACTGCATCGCTGATGACTAAAGCCAAGAGGCAAGGTCATGCATTGTCTGAATCAGCCTGTTAATGGGCGTATTCAGATTCCAACACGCTTAACTAAATTTAACTTTACATTCCTTCATCTGTGCGGCATGTTTTAACTGAAGTATCTGCAGATATTACGTTTGTAGAAGTTAAACAGCCAAGGTCAGATTTTAATGACTGTACAGTACACAGCTGTCACTGAGGAACAGATAAGAGAAATACTATCATTAAAGCTGCACTTCACAGTGGAGAACATGACTGTATAATTTAACCACTTCTGAAGTGGCATTATTGGAGATATCGTTTTTTCTCACCGTGGTGATGTTGCTAGGCTAGAAAAGAGACTGCACACATGGAACGATACAAGGCTACTGCCAAATTATATTTACATATGATAATGTTTTCAAAGGCAAGCAACTCATAAACTGAGTACTGTAACCTGGTTTTTAAATACAGTATGTTTATAAAAATATTTACAGATATTATGGGTTATATCTACTATAATAAAATGCTAAGCGCGCATGTGCACTCTTACCTGCGTGTTCTGTTTTCTGTGATCTGTAGGTCCCTGGCTGGCAGGAGTGCGCATGCGCGCTTAGATGTGGCTGATTGATGGAGGCAGGAAACACGCTGCAACTCCCCCCTCCCACCCTCACTCATCCACCGCCAGAGAAACCTCGCTAGGGCTGGCCACAGTGGACTGCGAGACGGTCGTTGGGAAGCGGGCAGGTGCTGGTGGCATTCGCAGGCACCAAATTGGTGCTCGGGGGCAGGAAGATGAGAGACGGGCCTTAATGGCCTTTCGCAAGCATGCCGGTGTGGGCGGCAAATCAGTTCCAGCTCATCTGCTGCAGCCAGAATGACCTGCCTGAGAGCAGCCGCCAGCGAGGTGTTTGGAGGAGGCAAAATGGTGAGAGGGAAAGAGATTCAGTGAGGGGACAGAAGGGGGAGGGAGAGAGACTGACATGAGGTCCATACCGGTGGAACAGAAGGGGTGCTGCTGGACAGGGGGAGCAGGGAAGAGGTGCTACTGGACAGGGGGGAGGTAAAAGGAAGGGAGAAGGTCTACTGCTGGACAGGGGGAGCAGGGAAGAGATGCTGCTGGACAGGGGGAGGTAAAACGAAGGGAGAAGGTCTACTGCTGGACAGGGGGAGCAGGGAAGAGGTGCTGCTGGACAGGGGGGAGGTAAAACAAAGGGAGAAGGGCTGCTGCTGGACAGGGGGAGCAGGCAAGGGATAGTAGTGGATAGGGGGGAGGTAAAACAAAGGGAGAAGGGCTTCTGCTGGACAGGGGGAGCAGGAAAGGGGTGCTGCTGGACAGGGGAGATGTAAAACGAAGGGAGAAGGACTGCTGCTGGACAGGGGGAGCAGGCAAGGGATGGTGGTGGACAGCCGAGGAAAGAGAAAGACAGAAAGAAAGAAAGATAAAAAGTCAGAAAGAGGCCAAGGAGAGAGAGAGAGAAAGAAAGACAGACACACACATCTATTCTAGCACCCGTTAATGTAACGGGCTTATAGACTAGTATTTTTAATATGCGTCTTTAGGATGACAATACCCTATCTCTGTGGTAAAGCCTAGATTTCCTTTATTGGAACACATAATCTATACTCTTCAAACATGTTAAGAGCCATGCTAGAAATGTTCAATCATTTTCCTATAGCTTTTTTCTAACGGGCCTTTTTCCTAAACCCTGTTGAGCACTGATGTGCACTTAACACAGGAAAAAAGGCTTTGTGCAAAATGTGTTAAAGTGTTTTGCAAATAGATTGCCTGTCAGCGTGCTATTTTTAACAAATATGTTTTTGCTGGGGGCATGCCATGGGTGGAGAATGGGCATGGAAGCAGCATTAAGCAGCTAGCACATTCACTTGAGCACACGCTGATTCACACAGGGCTAATGTGGGAGCACTCAACACCTCTCCTGTGTTAATTTTCTTCATTAGAGCTTGACCTGAAAAAAAAATAATTGAAAAATGCCAACAATAATGCCACATTAACAATGGGCTTAGCGCATGGGAAAGTCCTGCATTATAGCACGATAAGTACACATTTTAACATGGCTTTGTAAAAGGGCCCCTAAGTTTACTGGAAAGGTAGGTACATGTGAATAGCTCTCCACTGCTGGATGTGCTGTAGATTGTAAAAACAAAGCAGTCAATTTCAAAGGAAGTTATCAATCCCATTTTAGACAACGCAGGAATTGAAATTGGGACATTCAGATTAGGACATGTGCAATACTAATACTAGTCATTTCTATACATAGTGCTACTAGACATACGCAGTGCTGTACATCAAAACCTAGAAGAGACTGTCCCTTCTCAAAAGAGTTTACAATCTAGTAAAGACAGACAAACTGTACAAGAAGGTGCATCTATACACTGTGCTCAGGTGGGAGAATTACAGAGGGAATGATAAGGCAGATATTGGTGCTTAGAAGGTGAGTTGGAGTTTGGAATTGGAAGCAGCTTCTAAGAAGTGGGCTTTGAGTCTGGATTTGAATTTAAATTCCCATACTATTTTAGAAAAAGATCAGCCAACATAGAGCATTTTCTAAAATACATGTGGGACTGTATGTAAATATACTGATTACATGTGGATGGAGCAATCGTTTTGCAACTGTCAATGTCTAAAACATCAATGGAGGCAGCTAGGCAACATCCATATCAAAGTGTTGTCACTTCCATGTGTAAGCTGGTATTTCAGAACAAGTACTGATACATAGATGTGAATGTCTGCTACTTTTGGAAATCTACACATCTAAATGCTCCCAATTAAGTACAGAGTTTGCAATCATTCATTACAAATCGATTGGGAGGGGGGAAAGAACATGGGGGCAACCTCCCCTAATCCCTCCTGTACAGCACAGCCCAAAATGAGCAGCTTTACAAAACCTGGATGAACCTGACAGCAAATATAATTCTGATATTAATCATAGTAATCATAGCCACGTTTTCCCTTTCTGAAATGGAGAATACATATTTATTTTTTGGTTCTACCCTAGTCCCACCATACTCCGAATAAACCATGTCCCTTTGCCATAAGCACATGTTACAGTTTTACATATGTAAATCCCAGATTTCTAAAATTAATTTGATATATACATGAACATGTATATACTTCGTGAATAGGCCTTCTAAAATAATGGTGTTTATGTTTACTAGCAGTTGGTAAAAATATAAACTTCCCTATCTGTAGATTCTGAAACAATATATAGATAGTATATCTAAGCATCCCTATATTATCCATATCATAATAGTAAACAAAAATTAATCCTTTAACAGCAATATTCAGCCAATATAGAGCATAGTTACTCGCCTATAGCAGGTGTTCTCCAAAGACAGCAGGCAGATATTCTCACATATGGGCAATGTTGTCTATGGAGCCCAAAATGGACATATACCAAAGTGTACTGTCACTTTTTAGCACTGTCCATACCGTACATACGCTTATGCCTTCCCACCTGACGTCAGCTCGTGGGACTTTCAGTTCCATCCAAAAGCTAAAAAGCCAGTTAGGGGAGGTGGGCGGGTTCTGAGAATATCTGCTTGCAGTGTTTGAAGAACACCTGCTACAGGTGAGTAACTATGCTTTCCCTGAGGACAAGCAGACAATATATTCTCACATATGGGACTTCCAAGCTGCCAGACTCATGCCTTTTGGAAGAGGGTTAATTAAATATAACTGTCATGAAGCTGGTGAAATCCCTGAGGATGGAGGGAAGATGGCTGTTCGATTCATGAAAGCTTTTTATGCCTATGATGTGGAATTGGTAGAGTCCTACTATATTAGACTCACCGTAACCTAAGGGTTTTTCTTTTGTTTTGAACAAGCACTTTGGCATCTTTTGTATTTATTGATGGAGAGTTTTATTTATCATTTTAAAGAGAGAATACATTTTTGAGAACTGCTTGACCAAACTGACTGCTACATCTAGAATGTCGATCTAAGTAGTAATGAGAAGTAAAAGTGTGGATGGAGGACCAAGTGGTCACTTTGCAGATATCTTGAATGGGAGTGAAGTGCAAGTGGGTATTGGAAGTTGCCATAGCTCTTACTCTATGAGCAGTGACAAGGCCATCTAGTATCAGTCCAGCCTGAGAATAAGCAAAGGAGATGCAGTCGGCTAGCCAGCATGAAATAGTCCTCTTGGTAACTAGAATTCCCAATCTTTTAGAGTCAAAGGCGATAAACAGTTGAGTTGTAATTCTACATGACTTGGTTTGATCCAAATAGTAGACAAGAGCTCTTTTATAGTCTGGGGTACGAAGAGCTGACTTTCTAGGATATGCATGTGGTTTTGGAAAGAAAAACAGGCAAAACAATGAACTGGTTGAGATGAAATTCAGAAACCATCTTTGATAAGAACTTCAGATGAGTATGGAGGACAACCCTGTTATGATAAAATCCATATAGGAAGGATTTGATACCAGTGGTAGCAATTCACTCACTCATCATGCCAAAGTAAGCGCAAACAGGAAAGACACTTTCTAAGTGAAAAGGAAGCTTCATGAGTACAGAAAGAACCACATTTAAATCCCATACCACAGGCAGTGATCTGAGTGGTAAAATGCTTTCATGAATCTGGAAACTAATGGATGCATCAAGTTGTGTCTACTATTTAAGAATGGAATGCACTGAGATGGACACAAACAAAAGTTTGAAGTCCAGAACTGGAGAGATGAAGAAGGTAGTCTAGCAGAGATGGTACAGGACATGTGACTGGATCCAAGGAGTGAAGATCACGCCAAAGAATAAATCGTGTTGATTTAAATTGATAACAGCGTCTAGTAGATGATTTTCTGGTTGCTTCAATAATGTTCAAGACTGTAGGAGACAGAGGAGAGGTATTTATGTCTGGGAGGATAGATACCAGGCTATGAGTGCCAATGAACATAGACTGGGATGAAAAAGAGATCCTTCATTCTGTTAGTAGAGTTAGAAATAACTAGAGCAGGATGGGATCCCGATCACTGAGTCGTAGGAAGAGAGGAAACCAGGCCAACAGGATGCTATGAGAATCACTGAGGCTTGCTCTTGGTGAAATGTGAGTAAATTTTTTTCCCGATTAGTGATATTGGAGGAAACACATAGAGGAAGCATTCTTGCCAGTTGAAGAGAAAGGCATCAGATTTGAGACGGTTGGGAATGAACATTCTAAAGCAGTAAAGGGGCAGTTTGTGATTGGTGGACGAAGCAAAGAGGCCTATGTCTGGAGTCCCCCATGATGTGAAAATTTGACGCAAAGTCGCTATGTGGAGGGACCATTTGTGAGGTTGGAGAAGTCTGATCAATTTGTTTTCCAATCAGTTTTATTTCCCTGCTAGATATACTACTTTGAGGACGATGTTGTAAGCATTTGCCCAAGTCCAAACTTGGATGGTTTCTTAGCAAAGAGAATGAGAGCCTGTACCGCCATGCTTGTTTATGTAATACATCACTACCTGAGTGTCAGTACGCATGAGAACTATATGTTTCTGCAAGCGATCTTGAAAGTCGAATATTGTGGATTGCCTGTAACTTCGGTAGGTTGATTTGTAGTGTTTTCTTGTGAAGAGACCAGATTCCCTGAATGCCGAAGCTGTCTAGGTGAGCCCCCCAACTGAGAAGTGAAGCATCTGTTGTGAGGACTTTCTGGTGCTGTGGAGGCTGGAAGAGTAGACATCTGAAGAGATTGTATGGAGTGAGCCACCATTGAAGTGACTATTAAAGTTCTGGGGTCACTCGAAGGTGTGCAGAAAGAGGGTTTGTAGCCTGAATTGGGATGTTAGAGTCCACTGTAGGGTTTTGAGAAGCTGTGCAAACAGAACTACATATACAGTGGATGCCATGTGACCTAGAAGATGTAACATCTGTTGTGCCTTGAGATGTGTTTGGGAAATGACTGCCTGACATAGGTGTAGCAGAGTGTGAAGCCTCTGTTGAGGTAAGAAAGCATGAGTTTGAATGGTGTCTAGGAGGGCTCCTAAGAACTTTAATTGCTGAGCTGGAGAAAGGTGTGATTTCACATAGCTGACTACAAATCTAAGGCAGTGGTTCCCAACCCTGTCCTGGAGGAACACCAGGCCAATCGGGTTTTCAGGCTAGCCCTAATGAATATGCATGAAGCAAATTTGCATGCCTATCACTTCCATCATATGCAAATCTCTCTCATGCATATTCATTAGGGCTAGCCTGAAAACCCGATTGGCCTAGTGTTCCTCCAGGACAGGGTTGGGAATCACTGATCTAAGGAGCTCCAGGAGGTGGTGGCTTGGTGAGTCAACGAGGAAGATTTGACTTACCAGTCGTCTAAGTATGGGTAATGTGAGCCAGCAGCTGTCACTGGCTCCAGTGTGTCTTTAACAGTTCACAGAACTTCATCCTTCTCAAAAATGACTGTTACTACAGTAAATCCCAGCAATCAAGTTTATTAGGGTAACCATAACTCACTGGCCCTTTAAATTCCAATACACTGAGCCAGCCAGCATAGTTCAGGATTCCTAATCCTCTCACATCCCGAATCACAGTCCCTAGTACCATGAAGGCAAGTTTCAGACACCAAACAAAAATAAATAAATAAATAAAAGTCTAAAGTTTAGCTAGTTTCCCTGGGAAAGCTCCTTTTCTATAATGAGGTTTGAGCTTCTCAATCCTTACTGGTATAAAATCTAAGACAGGTTCCTGAAGTCTTCAACAACTTCAGTTTGTACTTTTAAAGTTCATTTCTTTGAGAAAAAAAACCTCTTACTAAAATCAGCTTCTCTCTTCCCTCGATAGGCTGGCTGCCCTAATCCAGATTTAGCCTTGCACCTTTTTCATTCCTTTCTTCCTCAGTTTCACTCAAGGAATTCACCCACAAGGGTTCTAGGAACTTCCCCCAAACTCACAGTTTGGCTTCCTTGTTAACTGACTCCAGTCTGCCTATACAAATATGTCCATAGCTTCCTCTGAGAGAGTTTCCTTGTGCTGGTCAGGCTGCCTTGCTCATTCTCTCTCTCACTTTTGTCAGCTGTGAGCTCTTAAAACCCCTAGAGCTCACTTCCCAGGGGAGAACCTCAAAACGTGGTAGAGATTTGGGATGGGTTTGTCTCTGACTGTTGAGACTACCCAGCATCTCCTCTTTTCTCGGTCTAGTCCTGCTTTTACCTCCACCTAGTTGCAGTCCTGTTTATAGTATGGGATGCTAAGCTTTTCAGTCAGTCTTTCTGAGGGTAATGGGGGAGGGGATTTCTGTGCTATCCTACTAAGGATTTCCTTTAAAGATACAGGTGCTGTGGTTTTGGAGGCTATTTCAGCTACTCGCCACTGTAAACATGAAACCATTAATTGCGCACAGCTGTACTATTAGGCATTTGATGAAGACTCTCTGAATAGGGTTACCAGATTTCTACGTTAAAAAAAGGGACACTCGGCCCAGCCCTGGTCTAACCACAACCCCACCCCATACTACCCACAACCCTGGCCCCACACATACTTTGTACCTGAGGATTCTGGCTTATCTCTTTCAGTCTCATCTCTTTTTCTTTGGCTGGTCTGTGATTTTCTCCTTTACCTTAATGGAAAATTTTCAGTCTGTTAATTACTACTACTATTAATTATCTCTATAGTGCTACCAGACATACGCAGCACTGTACAGAATCATGAAGGCAGTTCCTGATCAAAGGAGCTTACAATCTAAACAGACAAGGCAGACAAACATAATGCCATGGATATAGTAAATGGAACTGGTTAATCTGCTGGCTAGGTTGTTAGGGACTAAGGTTATGGATTGAAGGCTATATCAAAAAGGTGGGTTTTCGGTCTGATTTTAAACAAGGGAAAGGAAGGGGTAGGTGCGCAAACTCGGGGAGTTTATTCCAGGTGTAGGGGGCAGCTAGATGAAAGGAATGAAGTGTGGAATTAGCAGTGGAGGAGAAAGGTACAGCTAAGAGCAGCTGATCTGAGGAATGGAGTTCTCTGGGAGGTATGTAAGGAGAGAGAAGAGAGGAGAGATATTGAGGGGCAGCAGAATGAATACACTTATAGGTCAGCAATAAGAGCTTGAAATGTATGCGAAGGCAGATAGGAAGCCAGTGAAGTGACTTAAGGAGACGGGTGACAAGAGCATAGTGAGGTTGGTAGAAGATGAGTCGTGCAGCACAGTTTTGCACAGATTGCAAGGGGGAGAGGCGACTCTGCGGGAGACCACTTAGAAGTAGATTGCAGTAATCTAAGCTTGAGGTTACAAGAGCATGGACAAGGGTCCAGGTTGTGTGCTCAGAGAGGAAGGGGGCGAATTTTGGTGATATTGAAGAGATAGAAGCGACAGGTCTTAGCAGTTTGTTGGATGTGCGTAGAAAATGAGAGGTCGGAATCAAAGACACAAGGGGATTGCGAAGATCTACAAAGTGACATAATCAAGCTCGAGAAATGGGCAGCAACATGGCAAATGAGGTTCAACATAGATATGTGCAAAGTGATGCATGTCGGCAGTGGCGTACCAAGGGGGGGGCGGGGGGGGGCGGTGCGCCCCGGGTGCCAGCCCTAAGGGGGTGTTCCCAGCCTTGCCGTTCAGTCCCCCGCCACCCCCGAAGGACCGCTCGCCCCACTGACCTTCCTGCACCACCTGTGAAGCAGCCCGCAGCAGGATCGCGAAGTCAGCGTCAGCGATCCCTGCGCTGCTTCCTGCGCCGCGATCCCGCCCCTCCTCTGACGTCAGAGGAGGGGCGGGACCTTGGCGCAGGAAGCAGCGCAGGGATCGCTGACGCTGACTTCGCGATCCTGCTGCGGCTGCTTCATAGGTGGTGCGGGGAGGCCAGGGGGGCGAGCGGTCCTTCGGGGTGGGTCGGGGCATCAGGCCTTCAGGGTGGGGCGGGCGGGCAGGCTTTCAAGGGGGAGGGGGGTGACAGGCAGGCAGGCAGGCCTTCGGGGGGGGATGCAGACCTTCAAGGGGTGCAGGCCTTCAAGGGGGGCAGGCAGGCCTTCAGGGGGGGTGCAGGCCTTCGGGGGGGGTGTAGGCCTTTGGGGGGGTGCAGACCTTCAAGGGGGTGCAGGCCTTCAAGGGGGGGGAAGGCAGGCAGGCCTTCAAGGGGGGGACAGGCCTACAAGGGGGTGGGACAGGCCTACAAGGGGGTGGGACAGGCCTTCAAGGGGGGGTACAGGCCTTCAAGGGGGGGTGCAGGCCTTCAAGGGGGAGACAGGCCTTCAAGGGGGGGAAAGGCAGGCAGGCAGGCCTTAAAGGGGGGACAGGCCTACAAGGGGGTGGGACAGGCCTTCAAGGGGGGGACAGGACGGGGGGGGGTGCAGACCTTCAAGGGAGTGCAGGCCTTCGGGGGGGGTGCAGGCCTTCAAGGGGGGGAAAGGCAGGCAGGCAGGCCTTCAAGGGGGGGACAGGCCTACAAGGGGGGGGAGAAGCTACAAGGGGGTGGGACAGGCCTTCAAGTGGGGGACAGGCCTTCGGGGGGGTGCAGGCCTTCAAGGGGGGGAAAGGCAGGCAGGCAGGCCTTCAAGGGGGGGACAGGCCTACAAGGGGGGGAGAAGCTACAAGGGGGTGGGACAGGCCTTCAAGTGGGGGACAGGCCCTTCGGGGGGGTGTAGACCTTCAAGGGAGTGCAGGCCTTCGAGGGGGGGGTGCAGGCCTTCAAGGGGGTGCAGGCCTTCAAGGGGGGACAGGCCTTCAAGGGGGGGGAAAGGCAGGCAGGCAGGCCTTCAAGGGGTGACAGGCCTACAAGGGGGGAGAATCTACAAGGGGGGGGGACAGGCCTTCAAGTGGGGGACAGGCCTTCGGGGGGGTGCAGGCCTTCGGGGGGTGCAGACCTTCAAGGGGGGGACAGGCAGGCAGGCCTTCAAGGGGGGGACAGGCCTACAAGGGGATGGGACAGGCCTTCAAGGGGGGTGCAGGCCTTCAAGGGGGGACAGGCAGACCTTTAAGGGGGACAGGCCTTTGGGGGGGACCATGATTTAGAAGTACACGGAGGGAAGGGGGTGTTCAAAGAGACGTGCATATGCCAAACTTTGGGGGGGGAAGAAATAATGAGTCTGAAAATAGAGGAGAGGGAGAGAGATGATGGACCATGGGATTTAGGGAGGGAAGGAACAGAAAGGGAGAGAAATTGGACACAAGGGATGGTGTGGAGGAGGGATAGAGATACTGGATAGGAGGGTAATTAGGAAAAGAAAGGGAGAGATGGTGGACTCTGGGATGGTGGGGAAGGAGGGAGAGATGCCGGATGAAAGGGTATTTAAGAAAAAGTGGATCTGTGGAGGGAGATGAAAAAAAGGAAAGATACCAGACTTCCTGGGAAGGGAAGGGAAATGGAAAGGGAGGACAGAGTTGGCAGATGGATGGTTAGCATGCAGAAAGAAGGAGACCCTGGCAAGCAAGTTATCAGAAGAAAACCAGAGCCTTGGACCAACAAGATTTGAAATATAACCAGACAACAAAAGGTAGAAAAATTAATTTTATTTTCTGTTTTGTGATTATAATATGTCAGATTTGAAATGTGTATCCTGCCAGAGCTGGTGTTGGACTGCAAACGTGAGCTAGGATTTAACAGAGAGAGGAAAAGTCCTTTTTGTTTCTTTATTTTATTTACACCACAGCGCCAGTGTGGTTAGGAGAAGCCAAAGGGGGTGAAAAAGCTATAAAAACCCCCAGGAGTTTTGAAAAAAATCACCCAACTGGGCAGGAAAATCGAATTGAAAAACCAATTCAATAGGGCTGAATCGAATCAAAATTTTTTTTCCTGTATCTGGCAGCATTAGTTTGCGCTACTGTCTTAGACTTTAGGACCTGGGATTGGGGAGAGATGGCATCCTCAGTACTTTATAATGCAAGTGAAACGAGGATTTGGTCAGACTTTTGAAGGGTCTGCAGAAAAAAAATATTGTATAGGCCGGGGACATGAGACAGCAGGAAATGGGAACTTTTCTTCCTTCTATTTTTGTGAATGGAAAGGCTGAGGATGTCAGAGAGTTCAGTTAAAATATGTGCTTTATAAGAAAATATAATAATGTGTTTTATAAAGTTTATAGCATAGCTGGCCTACCCAGTGAGGTGTTCCTAGTGGTGATGGTGGCAGCGTGTCAATGTGTTGAGAGGAAGAGGTGGTCTGGGAAATTCTGCTGAGCAAACTCCAGGCCCATTTCCACCCCCCAGTTAGTCCACTCCACTGAACTGGTTCACACACTGAGTGGGTCTTTGGGTGTTGTTTTGGGATCTCTTCCAGTGGTTTATCTCCTTCTGGTCCAAGGAAGGAAACTTTGTTATCCTTAGCATTGACCTACAGAATATGTTTGTAACAGCGCTGCTTGTGTGGCATTAGGCTATGTAGTGATCGAAAGAAAAAAACAGACCTTTGCACATTTTTGCACTATATGGTGGGTGTATGAGGAGATTCACATTTCCTGCACAGCTAAGTCCATGTGAAGTTACCTTGTGCTGTATTTGACATCTAGCAAGGTCTCTGTTTGAAAGGAAAGATCTAAACTTAAAAATGAAGTGGCCAGAAGTTATGGTAAAAGCAGATAGTGTAGCTGGTTTTAAGAAAGATTTGGACAAATTCCTGGAGGAAAAGTCCATAATCTGTTATTAAGACATGGGGGAAGTGTCTGCTTGCCCTGGATCGGTAGCATGGAATGTTGCTACTCTTTGGGTTTTGACCAGGTATTAGTGTCCTGGATTGGCTACCATGAGAATGGGCTACTGGGCATGATGGACCATTGGTCTGACCCAGTTAGGCTATTCTTATGTTATGTTCTCATCTGTAGGGGCCTTTGTTTTCACTTCTTATTTTAATATATTTTTTTTCTGGGAACTTATCAGTGTTTTATATAATGGGAACAAAAATGGAAGAGAATTAATGTGTGTGGGATGAGGGGGTAACTAATTTCTTCAGCTAAATAATTCAATCCACCTCAACCAGACATAGGAGAACTCACGCACCATTCACACACCCTCCAACCAAAAACGTCAAAAGAAAAAAACTGTTCGACAACCTCCTAGCCATTCGAGCTGCAACACTCGACCCCCAACTCTACAACCAATTGACATCGACCACAGACTGCAAAACCTTCAAAGAGAAATAAAAACCCTTCTATTAAAAAAACACATAAAACCGAACTAACACAATCAGAACTGTCCCAAGCATCACCTGAAACTACTCCATATGTACTTCTGATGTCATGACAATTCAGACATAATTTATGTTATGTTATGTTTGGAATATAAGAAAATTTTCACTACCTGTTTCTATTCTGACCATTTATTCTGTTTCATGGTCATTACAAAAAATATTTTTTTACATAGGGGGGGGGGGGGGGGTGTCAAAAAATGATGGGCCCCGGGTGCCACATACCCTAGGTACGCCACTGCATGTCGGTAACAAAAATCTCATGCACGAATACAAGATGTCCGGGGCAGTACTTGGAGAGACCTCCCAGGAAAGAGATTTGGGAGTTCTGATCGACAAGTCGATGAAGCCGTCTGCACAATGTGCTGCGGCGGCAAAAAGGGCAAACAAAATGCTAGGAATGAAAAAGAAGGGGATCACAAACAGATCGGAGAAGGTTATCATGCCGTTGTACCGGGCCATGGTGCATCCTCACCTGGAGTATTGCGTCCAGCACTGGTCGCCGTACATGAAGAAAGACACGGTACTACTCGAAAGGGCCTAGAGAAGAGCAACTAAAATGGTTAAGGGGCTGGAGGAGTTGCCGTGCAGCGAGAGATTAGAGAAACTGGGCCGCTTCTCCCTTGAAAAGAGGAGACGGAGAGGAGACATGATCAAAACATTCAAAATACTGAAGGGAATAGACTTAGTAGATAAAGACAGACTGTTCACACTCTCCAAGGTAGGGAGAATGAGAGGGCGCTCTCTAAAGTTGAAAAGGGATAGATTCCGTACAAACGTAAGGAAGTTCTTCTTCACACAGAGAGTGGTGAAGAGCTGGAATGCTCTTCCGGAGTCTGTTGTAGGGATTGCTGGTAGCCGCAATCAGGAGCGAGGGAGAGTACGAAAGAGATGGGCTATTGGATCCATGATAGGGAGGGAGGGGGGTTGCTAGATTCATGAGGGAGAACTGCTGGACCTGCGAACATGAGGGGGGCTGCTGAATGGGAGGGGTGGGAAGGGAGGTGACTTAAGACAGGCCATTCACTGCTTCATGGGGTAATGAAAAGCCTTGTTCCCTTACTCACAGTAACTAGTCAATTCCCCCCCCCCCCCTGTTCCTGCGGGTTACCCACTGTTAGCCACGGGAAACAGTCACCATGTCATTCTCTATCTCTAGTTTCAAGTGGGATCTCGACACTTCCAATACAGAGTACTATCGTTCGGCCTTGCCTCTGCTCCAAGGTAGGGTTAACAGCTGTCCAGATTTTCCCAGACATGTCTTCTTTTTAGAGGACTGTCTGGGTTTCCAGATGGGTTTTCAAAACCTGGCAGTTTGACTGGGTTTTCAAAACCAATGGGAACTTGGAGCCATGTCTGGAGGGCATCTATTCATATGCGGATACAACATGATGATGTCATATGCATGTGTGCATGCCCGTGATAATCATCACTTCACATCCGTTCATGCATGGATGCCTTCCAGATGTGACCCTAAAGTGAACATAAGAATTGCCGCTGCTGGGTCAGACCAGTGGTCCATTGTGCCCAGCAGTCCGCTCACGCGGCGACCCCCGGGTCAAAGACCAGTGCTCTAAAATGAGTCCAGCCTCACCTGTGTACGTCCCAGTTTAGCAGGATCTTGTCCAGTTTAGTTTTGAAACCCTGGAAGGATTAACAGATTTTACATATATATATATATATATATACATATATATAGGATATACATATATATGTATATCCTATATATATATATGTGTGTGTGTGTGTGTGTATATGTGAAATCCAGACCCCTAGACCCATATATATACACACATATACACACACATATATTATATATATATATATATATGATTAACAGATTTTACATATGTGAAATCCGGACCCATAGCCCCATTCCCTGGCCCATCCAGTTCCACTCATCCCCACCCTGTTACGCCAATGCCACACTCCTGCCTCACCCCTAGCCCCATCCCCCTCAGCCTGGTCAGGAGGACAACCGCATATGTGCAGATGCCCATCCCAATGCAATCTGCTTTTCAAAACCAGGACAAAGTGCCGAGTTTTGAAAAGCCACTTGGACGCCCAGTCATGCCCTTTAAAAAGAGGACATGTCCAGGTAAATCCAGACGTCTGTATGTGTATGTGTGTATATGTATATATACACACACACACATACACTACAGGAAATGCCACGAGCAATTATGAGAGGTCATGGCAGCTATTTTAGAAGGCAGCCCCGAAGGGGCAAGAGCGACAGGGCCGTGCTCCTGCTGGACCACCAGGTACCTTGGTAGGCCTGGGGAGGTATCATAGGGTTGGGAGGGAGATTAAAGGGTCGGGGCCTGGAGAGCCACACACAAATGCAAGAAGAGCTGCTATATGGCTTGTGTGCCGCAGGTTGCTGACCCCTTGTCTAGACTGATCACAAAGTGGAGGACAGCAATAAAAAGAGAGAAAGTGCACTTTATATGAAGCAGTGATTAAAAATCACAAAAATAAATAAAATGTATATGAAAGGAGAACAAATTATATCTACAGAACAAGCTTGATCCACAATAGTGAGTCTATTAGGCATACATGGGGCTCCTTTTAATAAGGTGCGCTAGCGTTTTTAGCGCACGCACAAAATTACCGTGTGCTAAACTGCACGGTACGCTTGTAGAATAATGCCAGCTCAATGATGGCATTAAGGTCTAGCGCGCGTGTTAAGGCCCTAACGCACCTTTGTAAAAGGAGCCCATAGTGATTATCAACTGACAAAATATAGAAAGATTATGTACTTACCCTGGTAAGCTCTTTTTCAGTAGATAGGTCAGATATTCTAGACAGATGGGTTATTTTCCCATAGCTGTGTGCTGCTGCAGAAGGAATCCACTATGGATTTTTCATTCTGCTTCTATAGTACTTCACTGGGCTCTCTAGTTCCACCTACAGTTAGTACCCAAGCACATAGAGCCACCCAATACACGTGAAGTAGAGGCACCTGAAGCAACAGGCTTAAATGAATTGTTCTGCTAAAAAAATAACTAAACAGTAGCGTTAACCGCTAACACAGGCTTCAAAGGAGCTCAAAAACTACTTCCCAATAAACTGAAGCATACAGTATATACAAATTCTTCCTAGCCCTCAAGGGCTGATAGGCATCCAAGAATCAGCTTGGAGAAGCATAAACAGTCTAAAACTATGAGCAGGCGCAGGAAGGACTGGGCAGGAGCCTAGAATGTCTCACTTATCTACTGGAAAAGAGCTTACCAGGGTAAGTACATAATCTCTTTTTCCAGTGCAATAGATGAGACATTCTAGACAGATGGAACTACAAAAGCAGTCCTCAGAAAGCTAGGGCGGGCTTGCTGCGCCAGCCCTGCAGACCAAGGATCCAAAAGTGGAGTCCTGTCTTGCCGCCACATCCACTCTATAGAACTTGGCAAACATGTGAAGAGAAGACCATGTTGCCGCTCTGCAAATCTCCTCAGGGGAGCCATCTCGCTTCAGCCCACGAAGAAGCCACACTCATAAGAACATAAGAATGCCAACTCCGGATCAGACCTTAGGTCCATCAAGTCCAGCGATCTGCACATGCGAGGCCCCGCCAGGTGTACCCTGGCATAGATTGTCCCCATATCACTCTATGCTTCTCATAGGGAGATGTGCATCTAATTTACCCTTACCCGTATCACTCTATGCCATTCATAAGGAGATGTGCATCTAGTTTACCCTTAAATCCTAGAAAGGTGGATTCCACAATTACCTCCTCTGGGACAGTATTCCAGGTGTCCACCACTCGCTGCATGAAACAGAACTTCCTGATATTTGTCCTGGACTTGTCCCCCCTCAGCTTTAGTCCATGCCCTCTTGTCCGTGTCACATTGGACATTGTAAATAACTGTTTTTCCTGGAGTACTGTGTGCAATTCTGGAGGCCGCATTACCGCAAGGATGTGCTGAGACTGGAATCGGTCCAGAGAATGGCCACCAGGATGGTCTTGGGACTCAAGGAGCTCCCATACGAGGAGCGGTTAGGGAAGTTGCAGCTCTACTCACTCGAGGAACGTAGAGAGAGGGGAGATATGATCGAGACATTCAAGTATCTCACGGGCCGCATCGAGGTGGAGGAAGATATCTTCTTTTTCAAGGGTCCCGTGACAACAAGGGGGCATCCGTGGAAAATCAGGGGCGGGAAACTGCACGGTGACACTAGGAAGTTCTTCTTCACTGAAAGGGTAGTTGATCGCTGGAATAGTCTTCCACTCCAGGTTATTGAGGCCAGCAGCGTGCCAGATTTTAATGCCAGATGGGATAGACATGTGGGATCTATCCACAAAGATAAATAGGGAGGGTCATTAGAGTGGGCAGACTTGATGGGCCGTGGCCCTTATCTGCCATCTATTTCTATGTTTCTATGTTTCTATTTTGTCGATTCCTTTCAGTATTTTGAATGTCTCGATCAGATCCCCTCGCAGTCTCCTCTTCCCAAGGGAGGACAGCCCCAGTCTCCTAAGTCGTTCCTCGTAATCCAGATTCTCCATACCTTTCACTAGCTTTGTTGCTTGTCTCTGCACCTTCTCCAGCAGTTTTATATCCTTTTTTAGGCATGGAGACCAATGCTGGACGCAGTATTCCAGTGTGGTCTGACCATCGCTCTATAAAGCGGCATTATAACTTTCTCCGATCTACTCATGATTCCCTTCTTTAAGAAGAAGCCTTGATGAAGCCTTGAAGAAGCCTAGAAGAAGCCTTGATGGAAACAGGAAACTGTTTCCCAGCAAGAATGCAAGCTGACATAATGGCCTTATGGAACCATCTGAAAATCGTGGCCTTGGAAGCGGGAGTGCCCCACTTAACTGAATGAGACATCACAAACAAATAGTCAGAGAGACGAAACTCATTGGTGACCTCCAGATAATGCAGAAGAACTCTGCACACCTCCAGTTTCTTCAATGGTGTCTTGGAACCTGTCAGTTGAAAGGCAGGCAAACACACTTCCTGATTAACATGGAAAGCCAAAACTACCTTCAGCAGGAAGGAAGGAGCTGTCCGAAGGGAAACCCCCGCCTCCAAAATACAGAGGAAAGGGTCTCTGCAAGACAAAGCCTACAGTTCTGACACATGACGTGACACAGTAATGGCGACTAGAAAAATGGTTGTGAGCGTCAAGTCCAAGAGAGAAGCATCTCAAAGGGGTTCAAAAGAAGCCTTAGTAAGGCTAGACTACACCAAGTTAAGGTTCCAGGAAGGGAAAGGATACTTAACCAGCAGTCTGACACGAAGAGTCCCCTTCAAAAATCTAGCAACATCAGGATGAGACACCAAGGAAGACTGACGCTCCCGGGATCTAAAAAAGGAGAACCCAGCCACTTGGACCCAAAGAAAAGCTACAGTGAGGCCTTTATCCAAACCAGCTTGAAGAAAGATGAGAATTTGTGAGATCAGAGATGAATAAGGGTCCACCTGGTCCTGGGCACACCAAAGTTAGAAGGCTTTCCAAGCCTTGGTGTAAGCCAACACCATGGATGACTTCTTTGAGAAGGGCAGGAGGATGGCTGCAGGGCTTTCTGTTCAGCAGGTAGGAGACTGGCAAGAGGTATCAAAGCCCATTTAAAAACCCACCTCTTCTACAGTGCTTACAACTCCTAATTCCTCTCACTTCACCCATCCTCAACTCTATATGTCATGTCTGTCTGTCCAAGTTAGATTGTAAGCTCTTCTGAGCAGGGACTGTCTATTAAATGTCAAAATGTACAGTGCTGCATATGCCTTTCAATGCTATATAAGTGATAAATAGTAGTAGTAGTAGAAGAAGAAGAGTATCAACAACCACAGCAGAATAACCTTTATGCTCTAAGGCTGCGTGCTGAAGAGCCATACCATAAAAGCAAAGTGACCTGGATCCTCCATAGAGACCAGATCCGGCGTGAGAAGGTCCGTATAGGTGCTCAGCCGAAGGCTGCGACCTCTTTGCAGATGCATCAGATCTGCGTACCATGGTCTTGAGGCCAATCTGGAGTCACCAGAATGATGCGGCCTGGATGAGCCGCAATCCTCCGAAGGACCTGAACGATCATCAGCCAAGGAAGAAAAACATACAGGAGAATCTGAGGCCACGGCTACACCACAGCATCAAGCCCCGTGCTGCATGGCTTGAATCTTTTACTAAAGAAGCTATTCTCTTTCTTATTTCTTGCCTTGGCCATGAGGTTGAAGTGGGGCTGCCCCCAGTGCCCAACTATTGCTTGGAACACCTCTAGAGACAGGGCCCACTCGCTTGGATCAAGAGTCTGTCTGCTCAGGAAGTCTGCTTGAACGTTCTCTACTCCTGCCACATGCACTGCTGTCAATGTTAGAAGATGGCATTCTGCCCAAAGAAAAAGAAGGCAGGCTTCCTGAGTCAGAGGAGTGCTCTTAGTTCCTCCCTGGCGATTGACGTAAGCTACTGCCGTCGAATTGTCGGAAAAGATCCTGACCGCTTGACCTTCCAGAGTCTTTTGCAATTTCATTAGAGCCAGTTGAATGGCTCTGAGCTCCAACCAGTTGATTGATCATTTGCATTGCGAGAGCATCCAACACCCCTGTACAGGACAATGATTACAATGGGCCCCCCAGCCCCGAAGGCTGGCATCCATCATCACCACGATCCAGGAGGCAATATGCAGAAGTAAGCCCCTGCAGACCAACTGTGGGAGAAGCCACCAATCCATGCTTGCTCTGGCTTCTAGAGTCCACAGTAGACAGGCCTACAAGGCATTCCAGTGTGGCGCCCAGTGAGAGAGCAAAGCATGCTGAAGAGGACACATGTGTGTCCTTGCCCAAGGAACCACATCCAGTGTGGCCACCATGGATCCTAGAACCTGAAGATAATCCCTTGCTGAAGGAGCCAGACACTCCAGAAGGGAAGAAATCTGGGCACACAGCTTCGGCCTGTGGGCTTCTGGTAGATAGACACTACATGTCAAAGAGGACTCCCAGGTATTCCAGTGACTGTGTGGGCAGACGATGGCTCTTCCTGAAGTTGACAATTCAGCCCAGGTCCTCCAGCACCTGGAGCACCATCTCCACCATGTGCCTTCCCTCAGCCAACGAGGGAGCTCTGAACAGCCAGTAATCCAAGTAAGGGTGAACCTGGAGACCATCTTTCGCAGGTAAGCTGCCACTACCACTATCACCTTGGTGAAGGTCCGGGGTTATGTCGCCAGCCCCCAAGGCAGGGCCAAGAACTGGTAATGCTGTTCCAGAACATGAAACCGCAAAAATTTGCGATGTGCTGTAAAAATGGGAATGTGCAAGTACACCTCTATGAGATCCAGAGAGGCAAGAAATTCTCCTAGGGTCATTGTTGTAATGACTGAAGGCACAGTCTCCATTCAGAAGTGAGGAATCTTGAGAGCTGCATTCACGTGCTGAAGATCCAGAATAGGCCTCCAATCTTCTGAGTCTTTCTTTGGCACAATAAAGTATATAGAGTTTCTGCCTCAGCCTGAGAGGGCAGGAGGTACTGGTTCTATAGCCTAAATATCCAGTAAGCGCTGAGCAGTGGCCTGAACCCTGAGCACTTTGTCTGGGTGACCTGGAAAGTCCACGAACCAATCTGTCAGAGGCCAATCAAATTCCAGCTTTTAGCCCGATCGAATAATGTCCAAGACCCAGCCTAGCTAACTGATGTACCAGCCCCGAAAGCAATGACAACCACCAGGCTAGCTGAGCATTTGGTCACCTGCTTCAGCAGGGGAGAAGCTGAGCTAAATGCTGCAGCACCCCCCTCCCCCTGCCTGCGCCACATGACACATGGTGCAAAGACGTTCTAAAAGTGCTAAATTTGCACAATCCTGGTAAGAATCCACATGATGAGAGCCCAAGGACTCCATCCCAGCAAGTTTCCAGTCACAATTTGCAGTTTTGAAGAACCAAGGAGCTTTAGAAAAAAAGATTGCTAAAAATCAAAGATAGCCACCGTCAAAAAACTCATGCCAAAATTGCGATATTTTTCACACTTTCCAAACTCTAAAAACAGCAATTTTAGGATTTTTCAGGAGGGGGAACATCCAGAAACACTCAAAACTCCACTTTTCTCTCACAGGCTGTCAGCCTGTGTACTCACTATGACCTGCCAGGATCTGGGCTGCAACCTGCTTTCAGCTCTCTCACAGTAACTGGATGAGAAAATTCACTGCCACAATTCTTGGAATGCTTCTGCAAATTTGATCTTTGGACTATCAATCAGACTCCTATGTCTAACTACACCTCCATCCCTGCAGACCAACAGATACACACCGGGATGGGTAGGGTTACCAGATTTTCCAAATGGAAAATCCGGACCCCTAGACCACCAAGTTCGACCTATCCCTGTCCTGTTAAACCCCAGTCCTGGCCCCAATCCTGCTCTAGCCCTGTCCTCCTGCTGCCTGCTCTCTTCAGGTTTTGAAAAGCCGTCCGGGGAAATCCAGAGTCTGGTAACCCTACGGATGGGCAGAGCACGAAGACGCAGCCAGCACCTGCGAGACACCACCGAGCCTCCTAAGGATGCCTAATAGCCTGTTCTTGATCCCTGCTTAACAGTAGGTGAGACTATGTCAGGGAAGGCCCTGAGTTCCAGAGAAAACTATGCAGGCTGGCTAATAGGTACAGTGGGATCGGCCTGTCAGCTACAGACCGAAGTATGTGAATTTTCAAGCAGGCAGAGCTTCAAAATCGCTCCAAGCACCAAATTACCCAAAAGGGATGAAATTACATTGAATAAAAAATAATAAAATGAGGAGAACAGAACAAACACTCCTGCAGGCACTTGTGCAGAATGAAAAAACTGTAGATGGAGCTAGAGAGCCTAGTGAAGTACATTACAGGCAGAGTGAAAAATCCAGAGTGGATTCCTTCTGCAGCAGCATGCGGCTCTGGGAAAATAACCCACCTGTTCTCTAGAATGTCTCACCTATTGCACTGGAAATGCAAATATTTCTAATCACACAAGTTTGAAAACTATCATAAGAAACACTAATATAACTCTAATACCATAAAATTTAGAAAACTTGAAACTGGTAGTTTTCAAACTTGTTTAATTAATAATATGTGTAATACTCTCCACTGTGTTGACAAGTCTAACCCTCACAAAACAATTCATCCCAGTTCTTCAGCAGGACAGTTCAGTCATTCCTCTTTAACTTCAACCCTATTAAACATAGCTGTGATCACTCTTTGAGCCTCAGGACATTAACACATCTTGAAGCCCTTTCAAACCAGTATGCTGTGACCCTTGCTATTCTAGGAGTAAAAAAGGAGTCCATGAATCTGTACATCTCTGTCTACACTATTCCCTCCTCTGTTCTTCTCCTTGGCTGCCTTCCTTTAGTATCATCTCTGAGTGGCTGTACCTTCAGGTATCCAAGAAGGGGCTCTAAATATTACCTGTGGCTTCTCTCCCTTGGCAACTACACCACACTTCAAGCAACCAGAAACTTCTCTTGTGTCAAACTCTTTCAGAACACTCTCAGGCTAGTCACATAGTGAAGCTACAACTAACTAGAGCAGGGGTGTCCAATGTCGGTCCTCGAGGGCCTCAGTCCACTCGGATTTTCAGGATTTCCCCAATGAATATACATGAGGTCTATTTGCATGCACTGCTTTCATTGAATGCTAATAGATCTCATGCATATTCATTGGGGAAATCCTGAAAACCCAACTGGATTACAGCCCTCGAGGACCGACATTGGACACCCCTGAGCTAGAGTCTCAGGACAAGGTGTCCCATTCCATCTGTCCTATTCATCCAACTTTTTTCTTTCTCCCTCCTGCTCTCTACATGACCTCTCCTTTTCAAATAGGATGAGATGGGGGTGGGGACACTTTTTAATACACTTTGCACAAATGGTCATTTCCAGTGGTCTCAATAGTGATAGACATAGGGGAATCAGGAGATGCCCTTAGACAAATAATTGCAATATAATTTGTTCATGGAACACATCTGAGCATGACTCATACCTTACTAAAAATGCTATAACAGTCCACTTGTGATAGCATGAGCAAACATTGGTGCTTTTAACTTTCAAACACAAAGCCAGATGGCAATTTAAAAGCAGCAAAAACTCTTTCTCATGTAGTTCAGGTACAAAACACAAAATAATCCTGCCTTCCCTTGCAAGCTGTCAGCTCAATTTCAAACATAAAGCAGCTCAGTTAAAAATCAATAGGAGGTGTGTTTTCATAATAGACTTACAGATGAGCTTAAAAGGTTCCTCAGCAGTATCTGACATTACATTAGTGATTTTTATTCCACCATTACCATTACCTTGCCGTTCAAGGCGGATTACAGAAGAGGATTTCTGGACATGTCCAGAGGTGTTACAGAGTAGAGTGGGTTGCTTCAGAGGATTGAAATGTTTCATTCAGCGTTAGTTAGTCTTCATGGATTTCTTGAATAGCAGGGTTTTTATTTCTTTTCTGAAAGTTTTGTAGTCTGGGGGTCGCGATTAGTAGATTGGAGAGTTGGTGGTCTAGTTTTGCTGCCTGTGAGGCTAGAAGGCCATCGTACTGTTTTTTCTGTTTGATGTCTCTGATTGGAGGGTATGTGAATGGTGTCTGGTTGTGGTAGTTTGGATTAGGCGGTTGTTCAAGTAGGCTGGGCTGTCACCATTTATGGATTTAAATAATAGACAGTAGAATTAAATAGTATTCTTACTTGAATTAGGAGCCAGTGTGAGATTTGCAGGCTAAGTCCACAACTGGGCAAAACCATTCCTTAAACATACTGTACATAGTGGAGGCAGAGTCTAGAATAAGGTCTGCTTCTTCCTGTTCTGGGCTTCCCTGGGAAACTCTGGAATTTTATCTTCCCTAGCTGGATCATGTCTTTCTGACTGAATTCTCCAGCCCTGACTCTGTTAATGTAGTCCAGTGAAGGAATGTGTTTTTGGAGGATGGGGTTTCTGTTATGCATTCCCCTACACCTTCCTCTACAGATCTCACCATGAGCTTGTGTGATAGCTTTTGGTGTATACTCAAAAATAATCATTTTTAAAAAACCAAGTTGTACACAGCTAAAGTAATATCATATTCCACTGGTTTAGCCCTACGTGTACTAAGGCAGCAGTTCCCTAGCAGGGGTTTCTATGGCAATATGCACATATTGGGAGAGTTGGCTGATTATGCAAACCTCTAAATAAGATGCAGAGAGGATTGCAACATAAACAAGTCATGATCTGACCACACCAGAACAAATAAAACTTATCTTTCTTATGAATTTTGTTTTTCAATTGCCAAGCACAAAAATAAATACAGTGGAATGCCAATTATCAGGACTAACCTCGGTAGAGAGTACTGCGGATAATTGGACATTAAATTTTTTTCTTTTGTTTTTAATAATTGTTAAAAAAAAAATACGGATGATTGGACATTAAATTTTTTACTTTTGTTTTTAATAATTGGTTAAAAAAATACTGTCAGTGCACCCCCACCCCCGACAAGAAAATGCAGCATTCCTCCTCCCTCCCTGAATAGACACCACCAACCCCCTCCAGAACCAGGAGGAAAGACCCCAGGTCTACCTTGTTTCCCTGATAGTCTAGCGGCGCACTGGGGCAGGAGCGATCCTACTCGCTCCTACCCATACTCTGTCAGTGACAAAAATAGCTGCTGAGACTTCCAGCAGCAGTCTTGCTCCTACCCCAGCGTGCTGCTAGACCACCAGGGATAACAAGGTAGGCCTGAGGTCTTTCCTCTGAGTCCAGGAGGGGGTTGGTGGTGTCTGTTCAGGGAGGGAGGGGGAATGCTGCCTTTTCTTGTTGGGGGGATGGGGCACTGAAGGTTTTTATTTTTAACAATTATTAAAATCAAAAGAAAAAAAATTAATGTCAAATCATTGCAGGGGGCGTGCTGATAGTGGGGGAAAGTCTCCCGGTTTGGAGGGAGGGGAGCGCTGGGCTGGGCTGGGCCAATGGCAGCAGAAGCAGAGAAGGAGCACTAGTGGGAGTGTGAGAGGAATAGTAATTAATATATACTGAGACCCCCCAAAGCAATCCGGATAATCAGCATTTGGATAATTGGCATACTGTATTGGCTTTGTATCTGTCACCATGAAGCATGTTCTCAGCTAAAGTTCAAATATGGCTCTTGGTTTGCAGTATAATAAATGTAATGTAATGTAATGTAATTTATTTCTTATATACCGCTACATCCGTTAGGTTCTAAGCGGTTTACAGAAAATATACATTAAGATTAGAAATAAGAAAGGTACTGTACTTGGAAAATTCCCTTACTGTCCCGAAGGCTCACAATCTAACTAAAGTACCTGGAGGGTAATAGAGAAGTGAAAAGTAGAGTTAGAGGAAAAATAAAAATAAAATAAACATTTTAACAAGACAGCATTGATCTAAATACTTTGGAAGGTAGAAGAGAGGAGAGAAAGGAATAGAAGCAGAATGGGTCAGCGTCAGTGATGAAGTGGAGCAAGTAAGTTTAGGAGGAGCGATTGACGATTCCAGAAAGGGCTTCTTCAGGGAAGAGACTTGGCCGACAGTTCCAGGATGCCTATGTCTCCTCCCCTGCGATGTTCTCCCATCCATGCATTCCCTCCAGACACACTGCCCATGCCTTTTAAGTGTCTTCAAGCCTAAATCCAAAGGAATGGTGAAACAGGCTAGTTGGTCAATGAAAGAAGTGTGCCAGGTCTGGTCATAACATTATTAGGGGCATTTTCTAAACTCTAAGACATCCAAAAAACTGCTTAAATCAGCACTTGGACGTCCTAATTGCCAGAACATCCAAGTGCCAATTTTTGAAACTATCTTTCTGGACATCTTCTGAGTTGTTCTACCTGCTTGTGTCCAAGAGTAAAGGGGGCGTGTTGGAGGCGTGCTCTGGGTAGGCTTAGACTTGAATATCTTATGGTGATAATCAAACCTTTCCCAGGACATCCTGGATGGAACTGACATTCTGAGCTAGACATGTTTTAAAAGCATTTAAGTGCTAAAAAGGTACCCAGACTGACCAGATGACAACTGTAGGGATTAGGTAATGACTCCACACATTCCCCCAGTGGTCACTGACCCCCTCCCACCCCAAAAAAATCTGAATGAAACAGTACATACCTGTCTCTGGAACAGCAGCACCTGGTATGTGAAATCCTTATAAAGCATCAGGTGTCTTAGGTAGCCTGGTGAGTGGGCTAGTGAGCTATAGAGAGGAGGACCCAAGTCCATAAACCACTCTAACCACTACATTTATGGTGGAAAGTGTGAGGCCACCAAAACCCTACTATACTGCCACATAGGTGTCACCTGCAGCCATAAGGGCTATCGGAGTAGTAGACAGGTGGGTATAGTAGGTTTTGGGGGAGTTTTGGAGGGCTCACCATACATTATAAGGGGGTTATGATGAGATGTAACTCTGAAACCCTTTATATGAAGTTCACAACAGTTCCCTCTAAGGTGCCCCACTGCTCTATTGGTATGTCTATATGGCCAGTCCCATTATAAAGCTGGTCTCTCCCACATCCAAATGGTCTGTATTAGGATGTTTTGAACTTGGATGGTTTTGTGGTTGAAAATGGCTAATAAAATTGGACATTCTGGTGGCCAAGACGTCTAACTAGGTGATTTCTCCCCCCCAAAAAAAAATAAATTTTGACTTCTTGCAATGTTGCTGGCTTTGAAAATGCCATTTCTCTGCCTCCAACTTTAGACATCTTGCGGGAAATGTCTAAAATCAGACTTAGATGTCCTATCGAAAATGGCCCTCCACATAACACAATTTTTGTTCCTAAAATGTCTGTTATTTCCATATAATTTTGTTTTTGTGACCAGGATAGTCAAATTTTGCAATTTATCTATTTAAAATGTGAAAACATCAAATTTTCATCTTTTCATTCTTACAAAGTCATAAAATGCAAATATGAATCACAATTAACATGTATTTATACTGAAGCTAAACAAAGATGGCCACAGAAGATTTCAAAATGAGTAGTTGTACGAGATTTGTGATTATATTGTAAGTCACTTTCACAACTCGGACCCCAGATGTAGTCTCCCTTCATATTTTCATTATATTGTCCTTGGTAGCGGCATCCGAAGTCCAGTATATCCTGGTGGAAGCACTCACCATGCTCCTCTGAATATGTTCCCATATTCTCCTTGAATGTCTCAAGATGAGCATCAAGGATAAGGACTTTGAGAGACATCCTACAGCCCATTTTACTGTAATTCTTCACCAGATTCTCAACCAACTCCACACAGTATTCAGCCTTGTGATTTCCCAGGAAGCCCCAAACCACCACAATAAAAGCAGTTCTAAGCTACTGTATATACGCGAATATAAACCAGGATTTTTTGGGCCAAAAAACTAGCCCATAAATTGGGATCCCAGTTTATATTCGGGCCAGTGCTCCCGCCCAGAAATATTTCAGGCCGCCGCCAGGCTCTGCACCCTGTCCCCCCGCCCTGCCCTGTCCTCCTTCCTCCTCTGCCAATCCCTGGTGGGCCAGAGGTGCAGCGGGCAGGAGCGAGCGTTCCGCACTCCTGCCCTGCTGCTAACCCAGTCAGTGGTGGCTGCTGTGAGATCCAGTTTCTTCTTCTGTTGTTGAGTGGCAACGAGCAGGAGCAAGAACTCTATCTTGTCTCCACTTATTGCACTTATTGTGGAGACAAGAACGAGAAAAGGAATATGGATTATTTTTGCTGCTGATACATTCATGATTTAAATACAAACTACAGTGACTGCTGCTAATTTTGATATAGGTGAACATTGAGAGGAAGTTTACATTTGATTCTTTTATTGGAGTGACTGAAATTGGGGATGGGTTCTAGTCATGTATGGAGTGAATGTGTATTATGTTAAGTATTTTAGAGATTTGTGTAGAGTTATTTGAATTAGTTGAATTATTAATTAGTATTTATTTAATTTTTGAATATATAGCTTTCTAAATGATTTGTTATAATGAATATGAATAAGGCAGATTTCCATGCCTGTCACCTCTAGTGAGAAACAAAGTTTTCTTACCTTCCAGAGTTTTGGGCAGTGCTCACATGTGAAGTGAGGTGCCCAAGGTTTGTCTTGATCCCCACAGGCATGCCAAAATATGCCTTGTTAGCATCACACATCTTAGCAGATGCTTCTATGGAGTACTTTTTCCCTTTTGTCTGTACTACTATTTATATTGATGGAAAGTTCTTTAAGTTACTCTAAGGGGCCCTTTTACTAAGGCCTATGGCCAAAATTAGCGCAGCAAGTGCCGATTTTGGTCCATGGCAATTCAGAAATTACCACACGTCAAAAAAGTGCAGCTTGCAGGCATGTCTGCCAAGAGATAGGTTTCTGCCCACCTGCACTGCGGTAACAGCATGTCTGAAAAGACCTTACTACCTGCTTTTTTGTAGGTGGTAAAAGCACACTGTGTGCCTTTACTGCAGTGCACCAGTGCATTGTAGGTACAGACACACACAACACTCCCCCTCCTCTGCCCATCTCTGTCCACAACTACAGTAAGCCATACCACCTGAATTGGCAAGCGGTATTGTTTGACACATGGTAATACCCTACTGAGCCTTAGTAAAAGGGCACCTAAGTTTGCTCAGTTTGGAATCAATCTGGAATGTTCTAAAACAAAGATAAATTTCAAAATATCAACGTCCTGGTCACAAAAGAAAAAAGTTTGGGAATGATAGATATTTTCTATACTTTTGTGGCATAGGCAATTAAGAAAGAAAACTTATTACCCAGGAACACAAAAAAATTAAAATTTTATTACATAGTGTTAATAATACAAACCAATACCTATGTCACTAAATAAAGACGATAAACTCAATTCATCCAAAATACTTTGGGCTCCTAGACAGTGAATATTGGGAGGGGGAGAGGGGAAGCCCTAAATATTCATTGCCATAAAATATATTTGGAAGATATTTAGCACAAAAAAATAAAAAGAATAAAGAGAGAGAGCGAGCAACTATTTGTCACACTATGAAAAAGTATATTTGGAGGGATATGAGGAAGAACCATACTCCTCATAGATATCTTGCCTTTTCCCATCTATAAGTATCTCTGGTCTACCCCATGGGACCCATGGGCTGGCTAGGACCAATGGAGTTCATTTTCTGGCCCTCCATACTTTTCCCGCATGGCTGAATCTGGCACAAAGAGGACATATAACTTTTGGTTCCTTGTACTGCATCAACAAAAGCAGCAATGCCAGTAGGATCTTAGGCTCTACCAGCTGAAGAAGTTGAAAGTAGTATGGCATGGTAGCAAACAGCATAATCTGAAATATATATGCCCCCTATTCTACCTAATTAGCCAACTTTGATGGAAACCCCTCCTCCCACTGGCTTGATGCATCATATGTGGCTCTTCCCTTAAAAATTTAGGAACCCTTGTTCTAACAACTGGTTCTTTGGCTTGAATGTCTAATAGCCTTTGCATCATCCCTCATACCCTGGCCTCTTTTCCTGGCCAACTGATCTGAAGGAGGGCAATAGAACTCTATCTTGTGACCCTCTTGAATAAGATCTAGAACCCAGCGGTCTGAGAGAATTCGCTCCCACTCCCTCCAGAATACCGACAGTCTCCCATATATGTGTGGGAGTGCAGCAGCTGACCTGGTGTCATTGTGATTTCTTGGAGGTTGTGCTGACGCAAGGCCCTGAAGGTTGCTGGCATCTAGAATTACTAAACTGCTGTCTGTACCCCGATAAGATCTCAGAGCGGAGGAACGTGTGTAAAATTGGCAGGAACGTTGCAGAGGACAAAAATTGCCTCTGCCTCCCCCATCAAGTAGGCAAGGTCTGCTGTCAGGCAGAGATTTCAGGCAGTGATCATAAAGTCATCAAGGCTCTTACAAATAGCATCTGCCCTTTGAAGGGTAATCTGCTTAAGATGGCTTTGGAATCTGAATTGCCCGCCCATTTTCTGATCCAGAGTAAGCGGTGGGCAGCTAAAGCATACACTGCCACCTTGCTCATGACTCTAATGATGACATATAGATCATCTGCCACATAATCCACCCCTCCAGCACTAGCTGGGGCCAGACCTCCTCCTCCTCGGCCAGACTTCGCCATAACTTGGTGTGGCACGCACGTGCCATGAACGAGGCTCCCATAGCAGCTTTGATCTCCAAAGCTAACACTTCAAATTGCCTCTTATGCACCACCTTCATCTTGTGATCTTGCACATCCTTTAATATCATTCCTCCCTCACTAGGGAGGTATGCTTAGTTACTTGAGTCACAGAAGAATCCATTTTTGACTGACTAAACAGCTGCTGAAATTCCAGAGCCATAGGATAGTTTGGACATAGTTTTTGCCACCTTTAGTGAGACTTCTGGAGTCTCCCAATGCTCTGTAACCAGCAAGGTGATGTCCGGATGTAAGGGAAAAAAAGTGATCTTAGCATTTATGCCACTCATGACAGTGTGCTGTGAGGTGGAAAGCTCCAACTTTAACTCATTGAGCGCATCTGATAAGATATGTGGAATGGTAGCCAACTTGAACAGTCACTGCACTGACAGATCGTCTCCCTAGTCGAGAGCAGCAATTGTCTCTTGACTCCTGGTCCCTTACAGGGAAGCAGAATCCTCCAGGAAGGAAGCTGAGCCCTGGAACAATAATAATAATAATAACTTTATTCTTCTATACCGCCATCACCAACAGTTCTAGGCGGTTTACACAAAAGAAAAGCTGGACAATCAGCGAAAATACAATCGTACAATGAATACACTAATTACAATCTTTTAAAAAATTCCTAATTTAGGTAATGAATTTGTCAAACAAAGTGGTCTTAACTAATTTTTGAAAAAAAATAGTAAGGCAAAGCTTGATGGATACATTGACCTAACCAAGATTGTAATTTGCCTGCTTGAAACGCCAATGTCCTACTTGGGACCTGGGTTGGCCACTGTTGGAAACAGGATACTTGGCTTGATGGACCTTCAGTCTGTCCCAGTATGGCAATTCTTGTGTTTTTTAAGTTTCAAGTTTCAAGTTTATTTTACATTTGATGTATCGCTTATTACAAATTTCTAAGCGATGTACAATTTAAAAACCAGCAGATTGTGGTAATACATACAATTTTACTACTGTGGACAGTTGACATAACGAATTTAGACAAACATGAAAGATATAGTGGCGCTAGAAAAGGTTCAAAGAAGAGCGATGAAAATGGTAAAGGGGATGGAACTCCTCTCATATGAGGAAAGACTAAAATAGTTAGGGCTCTTCAGCTTGGAAAAGAAACAGCTCAGGGGAGATATAATTGAAGTCTACAAAATCCTAAGTGGAGTAGAACAGGTACAAGTGGACTGATTTTTCACTCCGTCAAAAATTACAAAGACTATGGGACACTCGATGAAGTTACAGGGAAATACTTTTAAAACCAATAGGAGGAAATATTTTTTCATTCAGAGAATAGTTAAGCTCTGGAACGTGTTGCCAGAGGATGTGGTAAGAGCGGATAGGTTTGGCCAAGTTCCTGGAGGAAAGGTCCATAGGCTGTTATTTAGAAAGACATGGGGGAAGCCACTGCTTTCCCTGTATTGGTAGCATGGAATATTGCTACACCTTGGGTTTTGGCTAGGGTACTAGTGACCTGGATTGGACACCGTGAGAATAGTTTACCGGGCTTGATGGACCATTGGTCTGACCCAGTAAGGTATTCTTATGTTCTTATGTCAGCCAGGCTGGGAGCCAGCTTCCTTGGCAGCAGAGAGACCTTCTGAGGATGCATCTCTTCCTGGTCTGATACCGGAACACCCCCAGGCAGCACAGTGCATCCCAGGCCCATCAAATAAACTTTCTACAAAAAATTCACAAATTCTGGAGTAAATCCTTGAACAGGAAACCCCAGGGAATTCTGCAGGACCTCAGATTAGCTTCTCTTGGGCTTGCATTGTTTGTGCATTTGTGTTTCACGCCTTCACATTTGAGGGATTTGCTCCCTACCACATGGCCCCCCTGTGGTTTCCCAGCCCTAGAAGACTCAGAGGAGGGCTAAGCCCAAGGCTCCTGCACCTCCCTCGCATGCACTGCAGCACACGGTACATGAGCATTCTTCGGCCGACCATCCAGCAAAAAACTGGCATGATATATGGGCAAAACTGCCCGAGCAGAAAGCTTTAGAATCCAAGATGGCTGCCATCAGAAATATCAAACCACAAACAGCCCGTGGGGGCTCCCCTGAAAGTTAAAAAAGGGAACGGGGTTTTGGAGGTGGGAGACCTTATCTCTAGCCCCAGAACCTTAATTTCAACTTTTATAGTCAAATGTATTTTATTGAGCAAACAAGAGTGCAACAAACAACTAGTCCCATAACAAAACCAGCTCAACAATTTTAGAATACCTACCAAAGAACCCCACCCCGCCCCCTCCCAACCCAAACAAGCCCCCCCACCCACCCCACCCCCGGGTCCTCCATCCAAGTACATAGCAGCAAAAAATTAGAAAGGTGAAAGGTAATGTACCACTTCAGAACAAAGAATCAGAAAACAAAATCAACAGTTGAGTACCCGGCTACGAGCCAAAGGAGTCAAGGTATTCCAAAAGGGTTCCCAAGTACGCTGAAAAATGCGGCCTGGGAGTGAAGAAAGATCGTGCACATCCCTACTCTCCCACATCAGGAGTGAAATCATTCGGCAGCGCCAGAGGGAGTAGTCCGGAGCATCAGCCTCAAGCCATTTCAACAAAATGCATTTCAGAGCAATCAGAACCGTCCACTTGAGAAAGGCTACAACTCCTTTCGAGCGAGGAAAGTAATGAGGAACAGTCCCAAATAAAAGCAATGGGGAGCGGCGAATGGTAATTTGCCAGATGCGCTCCACAAAAGCAAAGATAGCAGTCCAAAAAAGTTGAATCTTAGGGCAAGACCAAAACATGTGCCCCAAGCCCGCTTCCGGAGCCTGGCAGCGAAGGCAGGCAGCAGTAAGATGAAAGTTGGACAAATAAGCCCTTTTAGGAGAGATGTATAAACGAAAAATCAATTTGAAATGTTGTTCCCAAAAGGTAGTATATTTTCGAAAAGCAGGCAGTCGACGGACAGCCAGCAAGAGTACATCAGAGGGCAATTCAACAGCAAGATCGCGAGACCAAGCATCTCGCAACCCAGAGTGGTCAAACAAAGAGGATTCATCCTTCAGATGGTGATGATGGAATTTAAGGGGGACCGGAAGCTGGGAACTAATGGTAAAGGCTGTGGACAACAGCTCATGACAGGAGGCTTGCAAAGCACTAGATGGTAAGGAGGAAATGTAATGGTGTATTTGCATATAAGCAAAATAGTCAGTAGGCGGAAGATCAAAGTCCTCGCGCAACTGTGCAAAGGGTTAATTTCAACTTTTTTTAAAAACCACCCTGATTTTCCCCATAGGAAATAATGGGCTGTACTCAAAGTGCTTCTATTGCCTGCCTGTAACAGCTTTGCTTCAGCCTGACTAAAATGGAGATAAGTTTCTGCCTCAAATCCTTTCAGAACAGTCCAGACCTGGAAATGTTTGCGCTGCCAGTCAGACCAGAACAGACTGAAGGCTCAACTCCCACAATTCCTCGTAGCATGATGGGGGGAGAATAAAATGCAGCCAGCTCCCTGAAACCCAAAGGGATTCATACAGGGCCCCCATAGCCTGCACTCAAACCTCTAATCACAAGGCGAGCAGTCTCCTACGGGAACGGACACAGAGCCTCGAAGTAACACAGAGCAAGCTAGCTGATTATATACACCTGGGGTTACCCTGCAAGCTGCAGTCCAACTTCATGGAGTCTGCGTTATCTCTCATGCAAAGTAGCCCCAAATATGGGGTCTTCTGGCTACAAAGCCTCCCACAAACTGAGTAAAATGACCTGAAAATAATAAAAACTGAATAGACAGATCAGAACACCTCTTCTTAGTTCGCTTGCGGAAAGAAAAACTGAAGAAGACCTATACATTGGTGAAGGAGGAGCTGAAAGATGTGATTGGCACCCTTCTGCAAGTGGTTTGCGAGCATGGATTGATCAGCTAATGTATGGGACTCCTGTGTATATGTAACAGAATCTGATTTGGGATTTATGAGCAACTATTAGAAGAGCTGAAATTATTATCAAAAGAAGCTTTAATGATTGAAAGCAAATCAAGAATCCCCAGGGTTATATTAGACTCAAATTTAAAATTTGAATATCAGATCCGGGCCCTGTTGTCACAGATCTTTAAATTAAGACAGATGCAATATATGTGTTCTGTTTTGGGTTCTCAATGCTTTCAAATCTTTTTTCAACCAATTTTTCCCTCATGCTTTTTCATCTATGTCATTCTCACCTGAGGAGTGAAGAGTAGCATCAACAGCTAATACAACTGCCCTAAGGGAAAGGGTAGCCTATTACCTAAGAAAAAAAGGTTTCAAAGAGGGACAACCGGTAGTTTGATATATTTAAATTGTTGGAGGGTAGGTATGGAAATAATAGCAACAAGACAATAGAGTAACTTCCTATATGCCAGGGAGAAACTGGAGCATTTCATTCTTTACCAAAATTAAAGCATGGGAAAATCTTGGCAACATCTTTCTAGTTAAAACATTATTAAAGGGTAAGGCCATTACTGTCCCCATAAACTCATGAACTTCTCTGTTTCCTGTAAACCAGCCCCACCACAATAAATTCCATCTAATTTTGAAACTGCCCTATTCAAGATGGCTTTCATTCTAGCATTCTTTTTGGCACTCATGGTTAAACAAGGCCCTATTAAAGGTGAATTTGATTAGAAGACCTTTGGTATGTAAGATCATCAGACACACAATAGAAGTTGAAGAAACAGTTAATAAAAGACTGACCAAAGGGCAAATACTATATTGTGGGAAGTACCTGAACTGGACATCCATCTTTTAGCTAATGTGTGTCACTACCTGGCTTTGTGACTCTCAAGAGGTACTTACTCCCTTATTCATGAGGCTACACCACCCCTTACTTATTTAATGCTGTATTCAATCAGTAGCAACTACTACTGTATAAGGCAGGAGGATCCTTCTATGCTTGGAGCATACTCCTTTATGATGCAGGTTGCTGCAGCTGCTGCCCTGAGGGGATTCACGGACAAAACCATACAAAGACTAGAATACTGTACTGTTTTTCCCCCTGCTTATACAGGGTGTGATCACCCTGCCAATGCAGGAAACAAGCTTATGTTGACCTATTTTTTTCCAGGCTTGCCTTAATGGTGAAGGACAGGCTGGATCATCAGACATTCCTCCTTTTGAACAGGCAGAATAACAGAGTAGCACACATTAAACCCACATTTGAGTCTCAACAGAAAAAAAAAGTGTAGATTCAACAAATAGGGAAGAGCAGTATGCAATAGCATCATTTACTTCCATTATTAATTCAGCAGTTGGCCATCTTGAATCACCCTGATACACTTATAATACATCTTAAGAGTAAATGATTCCAGGATGTGGTCCTTCAGTTACAGAATATTTGGTGGATTCATCAGTCTGACTCCCACATACAATTTTTATGTGGTCAGACATTATCTAATGAGTGTGTTAGGCCACTTCCAAACTGTGGAAGAAGATATTCAAAATTCAACGGACAAAATAAACATATGAAACAGCTAACGTAAGGGCCAATAGATATGCCATGAGAGGGCCACTGTCAGATTTCCTGGTTTATTCCAAAAGGATGAGCCAGCCAGAGGGGGACTGTTGGGCAAGCACGTGGAGGAGTTGAGGAGAATCGGAGGTGCTGTGAGTGTGCTTGTTTCCAGCAGCTGCAGGGGCTGAGAGGGCTGACACAGCGGCGAGGCAGGAGAAAGTGAATCGGAGAGGCAGAGGAGGCAGTTAAGGGGAGCGGAAGGCAGGAGAAGTTAGAAGGAAGTCGGAGGAGGCAGTAATAAGGAGCAGAGAAGCAGCAAAGGGAGCAGGACGAGGCGGGTGGTAGCTCCGCCCACCCCCCGACGTCACAGCCGATCTCCCCCATAAAAGGGGTCGAGTCAACGGCGGGTCCTCAAACGCTGAGCCAGCCAGAGGGGGACTGTTGGGCAAGCACGTGGAGGAGTTGAGGAGAATCGGAGGTGCTGTGAGTGTGCTTGTTTCCAGCAGCTGCAGGGGCTGAGAGGGCTGACACAGCGGCGAGGCAGGAGAAAGTGAATCGGAGAGGCAGAGGAGGCAGTTAAGGGGAGCGGAAGGCAGGAGAAGTTAGAAGGAAGTCGGAGGAGGCAGTAATAAAGAGCAGAGAAGCAGCAAAGGGAGCAGGACGAGGCGGGTGGTAGCTCCGCCCACCCCCTGACGTCACAGCCGATCTCCCCCATAAAAGGGGTCGAGTCAACGGCGCGCAGCCGTTCGGCGCGCGGCAAAGGCGCTCGCCTTAGCGAGATCGCCTTTGCGAAGAGCCTCAAGAAGGGCCTCAAGGAGGAACTTTTAACTAAGTCTGTAGTTTAACTTTAGTCGATAGTTCAACTTCTACAAGTAGCTAATTAACCAATTAACCTCAGTCTAACTTCCAACCTACACCAAATCCTTTAACTCTCTACCTAACCAGTAAGCACCCAAAACTTTCACACTAACCAGGCAGACATCACCAGTCACTCTATCCTCAAACTTTTAACCAGGCAGACCACTCTATCCTCATATCTTTCAATCAGGCAGCCCCTTCTAGTCCACTGGTAAACAGGCAGCCTTAACAAACAATTAACTGACTACCTCTATCCCTCAAACTTTAACACTATCTGACCAATAACTAACTGACTACCTCTATCCCTCTAACCTCTACACTATCTAATATAAAACTATCAACCCCCATCCTAACAGTAAATATAAAAAAAAATAAAAAATAAAATTATATAGTTAATTATAAAAAATCTTTTTTTTTATTAATCATGGCAGGAAGGACCAGAAGCAACAAGACTTCAATCAAGTCAGGCTGTCCAGTCACCGAGGGTATCCAGGGGGTGGCTACGGTACTCGTTCAGACAGAGGGGAAACCAGGACGAAATGCAGAGGTCTCTGTACAGACCGAGGCCATCACCCCCCCCCCCCCCACAAAGTTGTCTACAGTCTCCACACAGACGGAAGCAACGGAGCAGCTAGATGACAGCCTTTTGCAGGAGCTAAGGAACCTGAGAGAGGAGGTCCAGCGCCTACGAAGCATTCGTGACGACGAGACCTTCATCGACAGAGTCATCCAAGAGCTATCCCAGATCACCAATCAGGAACCCATACCCACAACACCCAAAGCAACTAAGCCAGCAACCAACCCTGCTACCTTGAGACCAACCACCGGAATACAGGAGGAGACTGAAGACGCTGACTCCTGGCAGCTCGTAATTTCCTCCACAGGAAAACACAGAAAACCTTCTTCATCTTCTGTTTCTTTCTCTCACATACAGGGCTGTTCTACATCGACCCCGCAAATCACCTTGAAGAACAGATTCCAGCTACTCCAGGAAGTATCTGACAACGAGGTACAGGGTGTTGTTCAGCAGAAGGCCCCAGTTCCGGAGACAACAGGTCGGCCCACCCCTAAGAAGCGCAGAGTGGTGGTGATAGGGGATTCGCTACTGAGAGGCACCGAGGGACCAATCTGCAGATCAGACTTACAATCAAGAGAGGTTTGCTGTCTGCCGGGGGCTAAGATTCGGGATGTAACCGCTTGCCTGGACAGACTCATAAAGCCCCAGGACCACTTCCCTATGCTTCTCATCCACGTTGGAACTAATGACACTGCCAGGAACACCCATGAGAGCATACAAGAAGACTTTAGAGCCCTGGGTGAGAAGCTGAGGAGGATGGAAGCGCAGGTGGTCTTCTCCTCGATCCTCCCAGTGAGGGGCAAAGGTAGAGCCAGAGATGAGCGCATCCAGAGGGCTAATGACTGGCTGCGAGGATGGTGCAAGGAGATGAACTTCGGGTTTCTGCACCATGGAGAGACGCTACAAGGACTACAAGGATCAGACGGGCTACACCTGACCAGAAGAGGGAAAAACGTCCTTGGACACCGACTAGCCCACCTACTTCACAGGGCTTTAAACTAGGTAAGTTGGGGGAGGGTACAGGCTCAATCAACCCACCTGGCGAGCTAGGCTGCCAACACTTTTTGGAGACTGGGGTAAGTGGACACAGAAATTCTGGGTTCAGGACTAGGGCGAGTACACACATTTCCGAGACTGGGGTGGGTACATGTTGTGATTTGGGGTCTAGGGAGGGTACACACCTTGCAAATTGTACCAAAAGAGTCCAAATAGCTCAAGCGGGAATTCCCCCACAGAGTACACACATTTCTGTGTCTGGGGTAGATACTCACAATAAAACTAGCACTAAAAGCGAACATGCGACATGGAAAGCCATGTACGTCAACGCCCACAGTTTGGGCAACAAGATCCTAGAATTAGAGACTGAAATGAGGAACGCTGACCTGGATGTGGTGGCGATATCTGAGACCAGGCTCACGGACTCCCACGGATGGGACATGGTCATACCAGGCTACAATTTACTTCGCCGGGACAGGGAGGGCAAAATGGGAGGAGGTGTAGCACTATATACTAAAGATGACATTAAAGTCACCAGAATTGCAGATGTCAGGTACACAGGGGAATCCCTTTGGGTAAATTTGGCCAGGGGGAAAGACAAATGCCTGTATCTTGGCGTAATATACAGACCCCCAAATCAACAGGAGGACCTGGATATGGAATTGATCGGAGACATAGAGAATATCACCTTGCGTGGGGATACAGTACTGTTAGGTGACTTCAATATGCCTGGTGTGGATTGGAACACACTTTCCTCTGCATCCAGCAGCAGCAGGAGGCTATTGAACTCTATAAAGGGAGCAAGACTGAAACAACTGGTACTGGAGCCAACAAGGAAGCAGGCAATACTGGACCTGTTACTTACAAATGGCGAAAGTGTCACAGAGGTCTCAGTGGGCGAAGCATTGGCCTCCAGTGACCACAATATGGTATGGTTCAATCTCAAAAAGGGGTTCGCCAAAGCTAACACATTGACCAAGGTCCTAAGCTTCAAGGACGCCAACTTCGAGGACATGGGGGAATTCATCCATCAAGCGCTACAAAACCAAGCGGTAACAGATAACGTAGAAGAAATGTGGTCAGCTCTGAAAAATACCATACAGGAGGCAACCAACCGATATATAAAATCAGTAAGTAAACGGCGAAGGAACAATAGGCCACAGTGGTTCTCTGTGGAGATCTCGGGCCTCATAAAAGAAAAGAAAAGAGCGTTCATTTCTTACAAACAATCAGGGAATCAGGACTCGAGAGAAGACTACCTGGTCAAGGCAAGAGCCGTCAAAACAGCAGTTAGAGAGGCCAAATTCCGAAACGAGGAGACGTTAGCAAAGAACATCAAGAAGGGCGATAAATCCTTCTTCAGGTATATTAGCGACAGAAACAGAAACACAGGCGGGATAGTACGCCTTAGGAAACCAGACGGGAACTATGTAGAAGAGGACTCGGAAAAGGCTAAACTTTTAAACGAATACTTCTGCTCGGTCTTCACCCGCGAGGAGCCGGGATCTGGCCCTCTGCTACAGACGAGGGATTGTTCAGTAGACCCGTTTAGTAGCTTCGAGTTTACGCCAGGCAGTGTCTACTGTGAGCTGTCTAAACTCAAGGTTAACAAAGCGATGGGGCCAGACAACCTACACCCCAGGGTGCTCAGGGAATTAAGTGATGTCTTGGCGGAACCACTATCCGTGCTCTTCAATCTCTCCCTTAGTACAGGTATAGTCCCGTTGGACTGGAAAACGGCTAATGTCATTCCACTCCATAAAAAAGGTTGCAAAATGGAGGCTGCAAACTATAGACCGGTGAGTCTCACATCAATAGTGAGCAAGTTGATGGAAACTCTAATCAAACGTCAATTGGATACGATCATGAATGAGGAGAATCTACGGGATCCCCGTCAACATGGATTTACTATGGGGAGATCCTGCCAATCCAACCTGATCAGCTTCTTTGACTGGGTGACGAGGAAGCTGGATGTTGGGGAGCCCCTGGACATCGTATACTTAGACTTCAGCAAAGCTTTCGATAGCGTACCACACCGCAGGCTGTTGAACAAAATGAGTTCTATAGGATTGGGTGACACTTTGACAAAATGGGTTGAGAACTGGCTTGGAGGCAGGCTTCAGCGAGTGGTGGTGAATGGCACCCCCTCTGAAATGACAGAGGTGATCAGTGGAGTGCCGCAGGGATCGGTCTTGGGCCCGATCCTGTTCAATATCTTTATAAGAGACTTAGCAGAAGGGCTTCGAGGTAAAATAACGTTATTCGCAGATGACGCCAAACTATGCAATGTAGTAGAAAGGAGTGTAACGATCAAAAACTCAATATCCGACAATATGACGCACGACCTACTCCTATTGGAGCGCTGGTCTAGGATCTGGCAACTAGGTTTCAATACCAAAAAATGCAAGGTCATGCACCTTGGCAACCAAAACCCATGCAGAAGTTACACCCTTAATGGCGAAATCCTAGCAAGGACTGTAGCAGAACGGGACTTAGGGGTGATCATCAGTGAAGACATGAAGACTGCCAATCAAGTGGAGCAGGCTTCATCTAAGGCTAGACAAATCATAGGGTGTATACGTAGGGGTTTCGTCAATCATAAGCCTGAAGTCATTATGCCATTGTATAGATCCATGGTGAGACCCCATCTGGAATACTGTGTACAATTCTGGAGGCCTCATTACCAGAAAGATGTGCTGAGACTAGAGTCGGTCCAGCGAATGGCCACCCGGATGGTCTCAGGACTCAAGGACCTCCCATACGAGGAACAGCTGGATAAGTTGCGGCTATACTCACTCGAGGAACGCAGAGAGAGGGGAGACATGATCGAGACGTTCAAATATCTCACGGGCCGCATCAAGGTGGAAGAAGATATCTTCTTTTTCAAAGGTCCCACGGCTACAAGAGGGCATCCGTGGAAAGTCAGAGGAGGGAAGCTGCACGGTGACACCAGAAAATACTTTTTCACCGAAAGAGTGGTAGATCGCTGGAATGGTCTTCCACTTCAGGTGATTGAGGCCAGCAGCGTGCCTGATTTTAAGACAAAATGGGATCGTCACGTGGGTTCTCTTCACAGAGAAAGGTAGGGGTGGGTCATTAAGGTGGGCAGACTAGATGGGCCGTGGCCCTTATCTGCCGTCTATTTCTATGTTTCTATGTTTCTATGAAGTCTACTTACCAGATATCACACAAGATTCAGCTGGATTCTGTAACCAGTGCCTATGTCGGTGACTGCCTTAAAAGTGGCCGCCGATCATGTGTCAATCACTCAACAGCGCTGGTTATAGAATCGCACCTAAATTTAGCCAAGATAAGCAGCTGAAATGTAGGCCCAGAAACCCTAGCCTACATATCAGCCACCTGATCGCCACCGGGGAAGTTATCCCTGATCAGCTGAGACGGCAGTGCTTCCCGAAGCCAGAGTTCTGCCAGTTCAGCTGATCAGAGATTCGAGAGTATCGGCAATTGGAGGGGTCATGAGTTCAGGGAGTTTGGGGGTATCAGTAGTTGGGGCAGGTCATGGGTTCGGGGAAGCCTGCAAGAAGGAGGGAATAGATATCCCTTCTGCCTATCGCGGTTCAGTTGGGGATGCTTCAAGGGTTCCAGCAGGAGGGAGTGGGCATCCCTCTTGCTGATGCTGGGGGGTCCCCTGCCACAGCCACTCACCTGATCGTGGCAGGGGTATCCCTCCATAATCAGCTGAACTGACAGAACTCTCTGAAGCCATGGCTTCGGGGAGCACTGCTGGCTCAGCTGATTGGGGATAACAATCAGCAGCCACAATCAGCTTATGGCTGCTGCTGCCTGACTTTGGGATTCCGTGACGGCGTAGATAGGCAGCTAAAATATAGGCCAGGGTTTCCGGGCCTATTTTTCAGCTACCTATCTTACCATGAATGGCTGCCCCAGTTCTCACGAGAACTGGGGCAGCCATTCACAGAGCGGTGTGGGACAAGGCAGGAAGCGAGAAACTCGCACCTGCCTGCTTGCTGCTTTGCCGGTGCCGCTCGGGGAGAGAAAGCAGCGCTGGACCGCCATTCACGGAACGGCAAGCAGGAAGCAAAAAAACCACGCCTGCCTTCTTGCCACTCCAACTCTGCTGCTGCCTGGGGAGAAAGCCGGATGGAAGGGCAGGAGGCGGAAAGCTCCTGCCCTACAGCGCTGGATCGCCGGAGGAGATAAAGTAAGGGGGATCCTGCCTGCCTCCGGGTGGGGGGGGGGGGCCCTGCCTGCCTGCTTGTCTCAGATTGGGAGGGCTGTCGGAGGTTGGGTGAGGGCCCTGCCTGCCTTCCTGCCCTGCCACTAGGCCTGCCTGCCTGTCACTAGGCCTGCATGACTGCCACTAGGCCAGCCTGCCTGCCACTAGGCCTGCCTGCCCTGTCCCGTCCTAGCACTAGACCACCATATTGGGGACAGGGGACAGAGCCTGGCAAGGAGTGTGGGGTTGGGTGCAGAGCCTGGCAGGGAGAATTTGGTTCAGAATGTTATTTTTCTTGTTTTTCTCCTCTAATTCTTGGGTGCGTCTTATGGTCAGGTGCATCTTATGGAATGTACGGTAAATTAGGACAACCTACACCCTAATAGCTAGTGTTACCCCCTTTGGCTGAAATAACTGCAGTGAGACACTTCTTGTAGCCATCTACCAGTCTCTGACATCAGTCTGAGGAAAGTTTGGCCCACTCCTCAATGCAGAATTCTTTCAGCTGTAAGATTTTTGAGGGGTTTCTTGTTTTTACAGACCATTTCAAATTATCCCATAGCATGTCAATGGGATTAAGATCAGGGCTTTGACTCGGTCACTCCAGGACTCTGCATTTCTTAGTTTTCAGCCAGTCCTTGGTGGATTTACTAGTATGTTTTGGGTCATAGTTGTGTTGCAGGGTCCAGTTCCACTTCAGCTTTAATTTTCTTACAGATAGTCTCACATGTTCAAGCACCCTATGATACACTGTTAAGGTAAAATTCATGGTAGATTCTATGATGTTGAGCTGGCCAGGTCCTGCTACAGCAAAGCATCTCCAAGCCATGACACTTCCACCTCCATGCTTCACAGTTGGTATGAGGTTCTTTTCCTGGAATGCTGTACTTGGTTTTCACAAACGTGTCCTCTTTTCTGGTGTCCAAATAATTCAATTTTAGACTCATCTATCCATAGGACACTATTCCAGAAGTCCTGATGTTTGTCTAAGTCCTCTCTGGCAAACTTCAGTCTGGCCTTGATGTTTCTCTTAGAGAGCAAAGGTTTCCTCCTTGCACACCTCCCATGCAAGTTAAATTTGTGCAGTCTCTTTCTGATTACAGAGGCATGCACTTTCACATTATCAGTAGCAAGAGCCTGCTGTAGGTCCCGCGATGACATTTTTGGGGTTTGGGAGACTTCTTTTAGCATCTTGTGGTCTGCTCTGGGGGTCAATTTGCTTGGACGGCCAGACCTGGGCATGTTGGCAGTAGTTTGGAAAGTCCTCCACTTGTACACTATTTTCTTGACCATGGAATGGCTAATGTCAAATTCTTTTGTGATCTTTTATTTATTTAATATTTTTTATTGAAAAATTGCAAACAAACAAAATCTTAAACAGCCATAGAGAAACCAGTACCAACCAAACTTTTGTGACATAACTCTTTGTTACAATGCCAACATGTTGTAAAAAGAAAACAGTACTAGAAACTCCCCCCCTCCACCCCGAGGTCCTGGATGCAAAGTAAATAGTATAGACAAATAAAAAATCAACAACCCCTCCGGGCAATCCAGTCAATATATGGCTTCCACCGCTGCAAAAACAAGCCTAATTTATGATGTTTTAATGCAGTCAATTTGGACATACGAAAAACATAATCCATTTTATTGATCACTTGGGCTTGCGATGGAATCGTATCCTATCGCCAAGCAGCCGCCAGTACTAGGCGTGCCGCCGTGACCACAGTCGCAACAATTCGAGAGAACCTGGATGGGACTCCTGGCGGAGTCATATTCAAAAGGGCACAACCCAAATCTTTAACCATAAGCACCCCACATATATCTGATAATAAAGAAAACACCATATCCCAATAGAGACCCACACCTGGACAAGACCAAATATGTTCAAATGTGCCTTGCTCTCCACACCGTCTCCAACACTCATCAGGGAGATTAGAATTAATCCTATGAAGTCTTTAGGGGGTATACCAATGATACAAGAGCTTATACCCATTTTCCACCAAATTGTTTGCTATGGAAGGCTTAAGGAGAGAGCGCAATATAGACTTCCACTGTACAGCCATAAAGGTGCGTCCCTATAAGGTCTCCCAGTAAGCAAAATAATGTACCGGTGGCTTATTATGCACTTTTGAGATCTTTTAAATCCTTTACCAGACTTATAAACTGCTACAATCTTCTTTCTGAAGGCCTCAGATAGCTCTTTTGATCTCACTGCAGCAGTCATTAGCATACCAAACTAAATGTCTGAGGTTTAAGTAGGGCAAACCTCCTTCAAAATGCTGAGTAAGGATGTTCTAATCATGTGTACCTAATGTGATACACCTGTGTGTGATTTGAACCACTTTAAGTGGGAGGATATGTAGGAGTGTCCTAATTTATTCCTCTGTTAGAATACACTTTTTTATGAATATCTTTTGTTTCATGAATAAATCAGGGGAAAATTTTTGTTGTTCACCTATCGATGTAATTGCAGGTAAACATTTCAAGACATATTCAGTTGTTTCTTAATTTTTTCACATGACTGTACAGTATTTAGGTGAATTCCTAAGTTCAGCAAGTGGGCTTTGTTCTCTTTGCCTAAACCCCCTGTCTTTATTATGCTTGTCTTCTATGTTAACTGTGTGCTTATCTTGTATAAGGTTTTCCTGAGAACTACTGTGTGTGTGTTAGAATTGTGGCTATTATGCTCAGTGGTCCTTTCTATTTTGTATAACCTGTTTTTCTATACTTGCATGAGAGTAATGCACAACACTTCATTGTCGTCGTCCCCTTTTTTTTTTAACAAAACCGCGGTTTTTGGCACCAGCCACTCTGACCTTGGAGATGTTACTGCTGCGGCCAGTGCTAGTTTTGTAAAGGGGGGGAGGATGAAAGGAAAATAAAATAAAAATGCTACAGTAAAATGGAAAAAAAAAAAAAAAGTCTGATGCCCTAGCTTGGAGCTGGTGGTGGGTAGGGCGGGGAAAGGGGGGTTGTCTATCACTTGGAGGAAGGGGGATTAGAACCTTGAGCAGCCCTTGGGGTAGCTAGTAGCTCAAGGTTCTAACCCCTCTTCCTTCAAGTGATAGCCAACCCCCTTTCCCCACCACCAGCTCCAAGGGCAGACAGCATCTCCCTCTCCCCTCCCTTCAGCATCTTATTTCCAGGGCTGCCAAGCTACCAGTTCAAGGAGGAAAACCTTTTGGCCAGTCCTGGTTTTAAATTCACATCTCAAAACTGCAGTATTTGTATTGAAAAATCAGTATTGCAGGTCCCATAATGCACCAGGATAAGGTTATCAGAAATCCAGGACCAGCCAAAAAAAAAGTCTTCCTCCTGGAATGGGAACTTGACAGCTCTGGCTGCTCTACCTCTAGCCACATGAGAAATGAGGGAATGCAGCAGCGTTTGAGCAGGCGCCTCTACAGAAATGTCTGCACCAGATCTGAGCCAGTACTATTACTACTACTTATATAGCGATGAAAGGTGTGCTGCAGCGCTGTACATTTTGACATTTATAGACGGTCCCTGCTCCGAAGAGCTTACAATTTAACTTGGACAGAGTACCCTTAGAGCAGCCAGGTAGAGGTAGAAATGGATGCCACAGGCGACGACAAAGGAAGAGATATGGAAGATAAATTACCACTCTACCCCATATTGCCGCCTGTGGCAGAGCCGGCTCTGGCCATAACCAGATCTCTTAATAACAGTCGTCGATATTTTCTTTTCAAATGCTTCCACCCAAGCTCGGTTCTTTATAAGTTTTATTAGTTAGGGCTGGAACAAGGCGCAACTCTCAAGTCTCTACAGTAGGTTTCCATTTACTCATAGCCACAGTTACAAAGCAAAGCTGGTCAGGAAAAAATCACCCGGGAAACGCAATCCCAAGCCTAAACCAGCCCCACCACGCTGTCACAAGACTCGCCTCACATAGCACGCAGGCGCAGTATAACGTCCTAGCCGATGACGTCCCTGAAGTCTTGGTTGCAAGACCCCGCCCTTCTCCGGCAGGTCGCGCGCCTCTTCCGCTGCGGGCCCTACTTCCGTTCTTCCTGCGTCCGCTGTGATTGTAGATCCCCGCACAACTGCGAATAAGGTAGTGGGACGTGAAGTTATCTGGTGAAAAGCTACACACACACACACACAGCGGTGCAGATATATGACTAGTTGAAATAAGGCTTTAGAAAGAAAATTTGGGTAGAATTGGTTGATGATACCATGTCGTGGCTCTTGTTTTGGGGCTTCTGGAGCTCAGATTTATTCTTAAGTACTGGGTCTTGTTCTCTTCTACTTTTTTGCCCCTCATCTTTTTGGTATTGGAAGGAAATGAGGTTTCGCTGTCCGCTATTCTCGTTTCCTTTCTGTAGTTAATACTGTATTTTTGCCGTTTGTGTTGTGTAAAATGTGGTTAGATGTGGCTGCACCTTGTTACTTCTTTGCCCCAGTTTCGTAGTTCGTTGGCTGTCGTCCTCTTTCTTTTGCTCAAGGAGCCCAAACTAGTTGTGCTTCTGGGTCGTTTAGTTGTAAAGCCAGGTGTAAACGAAGGTAATGTAGAACGGATTAAGGGCGTTAAAGATGAAGTTGTACAGTATGCTAGCAGTGAATGTTTTTAAAGCTAAATTGTCGAAGGTCCCCGCCCCTTTTTTAAAATTTTATTTTGCAGGTTCGATATGACCAAATCTCCCAAGTCTTGGAGACCTAGGGTTACCATATGGCTCCAGAAAAAGGAGGATAGATTGAGACATCCAGGTTTTACTTCCATTGCTTTCAATCTTTCTGGAGCCATATGGTAACCCGACCTGGAGAAGCGTAGCTAGTGATTGAAATTTGAAACAGCTGCAGCAGGCTAGCTGCTCCTTATGTTCTTGGGCACACACCTCCTTGTCTCTATGGGCTAGATTCTTGAAACTTTGGGGTAAAATCCAATGGGCCGCTGTTACAGCAGTTTGTATCGATTTCAAAAAGATGAGTCATTCTCCAAAAACCTTGCATGCAAATGAGGTTGGCAGAGAATAGCAAAGATTTGCTAAATTAGCATATGCCCATTGCTGGTGATAGCTAGCAATGAGCATGTGCAGAATAAATGCAAAAATTAGAAAAAATCCCAAATCAAAGGTCGGTAGGAGGGATACCCACTCTGTCCTGCTGCTGAAATTAAGCAACCTCTCCCTCCAGCTCCCAAAGCAGCAGGCAGTCGGTCATAACAAACACAACCCCCCCCCCCTTTCCTCACTCCCTCCCTCACCTGAAGCAGTAGCGGCAGCCAGTGAGCAGAGAAAGTGCTGGTAAACAGAAAAGTCCCTGCCAGGGCTGGCTGGAAGCAGCCTGTTTACCGGCGCTTTCTCTGCTCACTGGATGCTGCTACTTCGGGGAGGGAGGGGAGATTGTCAGACCAGCTCTGCTGCCTTGGAAAACGGAGGGAGTCTCTACTGCTTTGAGGGAGGGAGGGGTTGTCAGATGAACTCTGCTGCTTCAAGGAACAGAAGGAAAAGGGTGGGGGGTTGTCAGACCTGCTCTTTTGCTTCGAGGGAGGGTGCGGGGTGTCAGACCAGCTCTGATTTGGAGTCGCACAGCAGTACCATGCCTCGGGTGCCAATAGACTAAGACAGGCGCAGACTCATACCTGTAGAGCAGGCTGCAGAACTTTGCTAACTGGCTAAAAAGCTGGAGGAGTGTAGGAAGTATTTGGTCAAAGGTACATTTGATACTTCTGATGTGGTGTCCATACTCTCCATCTTGTGTGTAGGGATGTGCAGGATGCCATGGCTGCTTGTCTCTGACCTAGAACCTGCAGTCATGAGAGATTAGTGGACGTCCCGTTCTGACGGATAATCTTTTTAGGTGCAAAGTGGAAGAGGTGGTTGACATCAAAAAGCACCGACACTATTAAGTCCCTCTCTTGGCCACCTCCTTTCTCAGGCTTTTTGGAAGTTTTCTGGTGGACTTTGAACAAAGTACTCGATATGATGATCAGTTTGGTCAGACAGCCCTTCAGAATTTTGTTTGGTGTCTAGAATTCAACTCCACCCTCCTAGGCCCATTTTTCTTCTGTTCCAGGCTGTACCCTCGCAAGGTTAATTGGTTCTGATTGGCCATGCCATTGCAAGTCCCTTTTGTCCTTGCATTGTTTTTGGTGAGCCTGGTAGCTAGGGATTCCCAAATGTGAGAAATTATGTCCTGCTTATCCTTGGAGAAAGTTAAGTTACCTATAGAAAGTGTTCTTTGAGAACAGCAGGACACACAGTCTCACATTACTTCCCACCTCCCCTAGGAGTTGTATTCTTTTAGATATGTTATTTTACTAGTGGTCAACACTCGCATGTTAGGGCTAGAAGGCACCCATGTGTGCACAGTGTGAAGCAGCCAAAAACCTCTCGGAGATATTACACTGAACACAGTGGGCAGCATCTGGACCAGGGCTTTATCAGAAGATGTCACCCACATGTGAGAATATATGTTCTGCTGTCTTTGGAGAACACCTGCTACAAGTGAGTAACTTCACTTTTGTGTGGAAGTTTTCAGTCTCCCCATAAGAAACAACTTCAGTGCTTCTCTGATCTAACAGGAGTCAGGGGGTATCAGTTGAAGGGGGTGGCTCTTAATGGAGCAAGTTTTCAAAACATATTGATCGAGACAGTTTGTTTGTCTATGAACATGTTGTTGCCCAGTGGTAGGTAGGTTGCTATAAAAGGTATGTTAGTACTGTATATTTTATAACTGTTCTATTCTAATTTCAGAATGATTTTTGTTTTGGTCATGCTGCCTAAATTCTTGGTGGTTAACCCATATGTTTTAATTGGGTTTTTGTGGAACAGTCTTTTAACTGTTTTAGAAGACTTAATGAAATAAGTGAATTACCAGGATTGGAAGTGCCTTAGTTCAAGACTGGGGGTTCTAAGTTTAACTCTCCGCAGAGTTGTGAACTGTTTGGCATGCTCCATTGTGTATGATAGTCATACTTTACTTTGTAAAACTATTATGACTATTGCTTATGCTGCCAGCATAAGTAATCTCAGCTTGGAGAAACTTCTGTGATAGTATTGCAGGTATATTAGGGTTGTCCAGGAAAACCTAAAGTTGGAAAAACTGTGTGAACTGAAGTTTTTCCTATGAATTTGATTGTGCTTGATCAGAAATTTAAAAAAAAAAAATTTAAAGCTCATCCTGGGGTCAAAGCCACTGATTACATAAAGCTCCATTTTTCTTAAAACCTCCCCCTCCTTTTACTAAGCTGCAGTAGAGGTTTCTAATGTGGCCCGGAGTGCTAAATGCTCAGATATGCTCTGATACTTTTCCTATGAGCTTTGGAGCATTTAGCGCCCTGAGCTGTAGTAGAAATCTGTACTGCAATTTAGTAAGAGGGCCAAATTTGCTATTTTTGCTTAATGGAGCAAATTTCTTGGTGGTATAACTATAACTTTTTTCACATTCAGCAATGATACATAACATTTTATGCAAAAAAAATCTAGCAGTATTTTATTAAATGAATCTTCAATGTCTACACTTTATTGTGGAAAATAACAGAAATTTAACATATTTCACTAATAGCTAAATACTCAGGCCCAGATTCTGTAACCGGTGCCCAAGTTGGTGGCCGCCGATCGCCTGTCAATCAGTCCAGGGTGCCAGTTACAGAATCGTTCCAAGATAGGCGGCTGAAATGTAGGCCAGGGCTACATTTCAGCAACTTATGTTTTCTGCTAGACCGCAGCAGCCAATCGTGGCAGGAGGATTCCCCCCTCTCCCATCAGCTGAGCAGCATGGATTCCCCAAAGCTGCGATTCTGTAACTGGCGTCCAAGTTCTGGATGCCGGTTACAGATTCGTGGCTTCAGTGCATTGTGAGGCCTTGTTGCAAGGAGTTCAACAGCACTGCAGGCTTTATCCCGACTATCTCAAGAAGACATTGAATGCTTGAGTGTTTGGAATGCCATTGATAAATGACTTCACCAAAGTGTACTTGTTTAGTTATTGGCGAAGTATGTTTACATATCTGTTATTTTCCACAATAAAGTGCAGATAATAAAGGTTCATTTAATAAAATACTGCTAGATTTTTTGCATAAAATGTCTTTTTAATCAATGTATCATTGCTGAATGTGAAAACATAAGTTATAGCTATATTACCAAAAAATTTGCTCCATTAAGCAAAAATAGCAAATTTTAAGAAAAATGGAACTTTATGTAATCAGTGGCTTTAAGGAACCCCAAAATGGGTTTTTAAATTTTATTTTATTTTTTTTGATCAATCACAGTCAAATTCATGGAAGAACTTCAATTCGTATAGTTTTTCCAACTTTAGGTTTTTCTGGACAAGCCTACAGTATATATTGCTTTCAAACTGGAAACTGGATTGCAACTGAAAACAATACAAGTTTCATAAATAATGCACAGTTGGCACCATTGGGGAGTGGATGATGCAATTGCAGTAAACCTTGTTTCACTTTCACTTCAGTGCTTGAAGCAGCAGTACGTGCGCTTAGGAGCTCTGTAGTATACATAGTGTGGCTGTGACAAGTGTGGGAAATGGAGGCTGCAGGTATCTCGGGTAGTGTGTCTGTTGATGATCAGAGGTCGTTCATTAAGATTGAAACTCTACGTGGCAAAAACCTGACAGAAATCCACAGTGCGTTACGTGAAGTTTGTGGTGAGTTAACAATGGACCGTAGTAGTTTCTCGGTGGACAACTCATTTTCGGAGTAGTCGTGTGAGCATAGATGATGCAAGACCAGGAAGGCGAAATCAGCAACCAATGAACGATATGTGAAACTCGTGGCTGATGCTCTTGAACAAGATCGTATGTTGGAGATAGTTTTATTTGAATTGGCCCCTAATAGTGCCCTGAATACATTATTCATATTCGGCTGAATAGTGATTTTAAATTTGAATACAAATTAATCTGGGACTATACTATGCTAATCCTAGTGAAATAAACATTAACCACCTCTTTTACATAGATGCGCTATGCTTTTTATTGCACGCTAACACGTGCATGTTATCCTATGGATTCATTAGTGCATGCGTTGATTTAGCGTGCGCTAAAACGCTTAGCGCACCTTTCCCATTGCTTCTTTTATTTATGTTAAAGCTCAATGTCCATTCGTATTCAGTTGAATAGTAAAATATACTGTTCAGTAACAGCCCTAGTTGAAGATGCTCATCTCTAATTGTACTAATGTTAATTTGTATTTTATTTTATGATCTGTTTTCACATCATCTATTTCTGGATGTGTTTAATTGCATTAGTGCTGTTTAGTCATGTTGCTTTTGTATTGTATCTAAATGGTTTAATGACATGCATTCATGGAATCAAACATGGGAAACAATATAATACATAGAAATTGAGTATTGACATTCAAAAGTGTTTGTACATAAACACCCCCCCCCCGTTATTTTGCTTCCCTTAATATAAAACCGTTTTTTCTTTGTTTATAGATATGGCTCGTGGTCAGCAGAAGATTCAGTCTCAGCAAAAAAATGCTAAAAAGCAAGCAGAAAGCAAAAAGAAACATGGACATGATCAGAAGGCAGCTGCCAAAGCAGCTTTAGTATATACCTGCGCTATCTGTAGGGTAAGGGGAACTGAAGACCAAGCATTCTTCTAAAAGTAGGAGCTATATAGGATGAAGTTATGGCATCCATCATGAAGTAAATATCTAAACAGTTTCATGGCTGGGTGTTTAGACTTGCATGCCATGAAACTAGGTTTGTACTGTATAATAGAAAATTAATCACTTTGCATGCTCTTGTTAACCTGCCCATACTTACAATTAAGGCTATAGTTTGGTAAGCAAACAGTCATAAGCTTCAAATAGTCTAGTTTGTCCTCACTGGAGTGCTGCCTATATAAATTTCTGTGAAACATGCTAGCGAGTTTATATAAACACAAGCTATATAGTTTTGTTGAACAGGTAAAATAAACTGCTAAAAGATGCTAGTTTTGTTCAGAACTCGCAGAATATCTTATACAGTAGAATCTCAGTTATCTGGCATCCATGGGGTTTGGTGGATGCCGGATAACTGTAGTTTCTGGTTATTTGAGAGTTAATGTAAAAATAGTTGTCTTCCTTTCCACTTCACGCTATCAACCCCCCAACCCTACTTTTAGGTCCAGCATCATCTTTCCTTCTTTCTTTGTCACTTTCTCTTTCCCTCACTCCCTCCCTCCCTTACTTGAAGCAGGAGAGCCAGTCCTGCCAACCACATCCTTCCCTCTTTTCCAATAGAGTAGAGCCATTCCTGATAACCTTCCTCTCTCCATTCCTGAAACAGCAGAACCGGTCACTGACAACCCCCCCCCCCTCCCTCACCCACCCGGCGAGCAGAGGAAGCGCCAGTAAACACAGAAGAAAGGCCCTGCCAGAAGCTGCCTGTTTACCAACAGTTGCCTGCGCGCTGGCTGCTCCTACATCATTAGGTGAGGGAGGAGGAGAGGGTGGGGGGGTTGTCAGGACCAGATGTGTTGCTTTAGGAACAAAGGGAGGGAAGAGGTTATCAGGATCAGCTCTACTACTTTGGGAACAGAGGAATGGAGGAGGTTGTCAGGACCGGCTCTGGTGCTTCGTGAATGGAGGAAGATTGATGGCTGCTGTGATGCTTCAGGAGCTGAAGGGAGATCTGTGGCTGCTGCTAATGCCTCGGAGGGGAGGGAAGGAAGGTTTTTTGGTCAGGAGCACAACTTTGGATGTTCTCAGCGAGGGAGACAATTTTTTCTTTTTGCCACTTGGTTGAGAGTGCCACTTAATTCAATGCTGGTTAGCTGAGATTCTACTGTAGCAGTTTTACAACAGATAGAAAATTGGTGATAGGAATGTCGCAAATCTAATATGATTAAAAAAAAGATAGGTGAATTAGTATGACTTAGGGGTGCAGTTTTACTAGCACACTATTTTTCCTATAGTTCAAAACTGAACTTAGTATTTCTGTTCTCACTATTTGATTGGATAGTGCACACTAGAAGTTTTAGTGCACTTGCATTTCTTCCAGTAATGGAAAAAGGTTTGTATTAATTGCAATAAACTTAAGAGCAGGGAAATGGGAAAAACAGTAGATGATAGCAGAAAATACCAGTATGCATATTCAGTCTGCCAGTTTATTCTGTTGACTTAGTTAAGGTTATGTAGTGCATTTACAGCCATAGTGCATGGATGTTAGTATGATCATTAAAAGCCTGTCTTGGATAATTAGGGGTACCTTACAAGATCCCCTATTGAATTAATAGCTAGCTCCCCTTCAGTTGTCTAACCATGGTGTTTATGGATGGTACAATCCAGATACAAGAATTGTGAGGAAAAGATGTCAACCATATAGCAGTGAGCAATCCAAAGCAAACTTTATTTTGTCAGCAGCATAGACTCGACACTGACAGTGTTTCAGCCATTATGCCTTTGTCAAGAGTCTCTTGCCAAAATAAATGTGTGGTTCCTTAGTTTGCGACATTAACGTGTGCACTATTGCCAGGGGATTTTCTTCCTTCAATTTCTCTAAAACTGGTGAATGCGAATTGCAAACTTAGGAACCACTCATATTTATTTTGGCGAGAGACTTTTGACAAAGGCAGAATTGCCGAAACACTGTCAGTGCCGAGTCTATGCTGCTGACAAAATAAAGTTTGCTTGGATTGCTCACTGCTGTATGGTTCATATCTTTTCCTCACAACTCTTGTATCTGAATTGTTCTCCCCATCGTAGAGGCCTCTCTGGCTTTTCTTTCCAGTGTGTTTATGGATGGTATACATCCACCACCAATGGTGAATTGATTTTTGCAGGTGTTGTAATTTGTTACTAACTGTTACCATATTTCTCACATATAGGCCGCCTCCTTGTATAGGCCGCAGGAAATGCCGATTTGGGTTTTAAGAACTCTTAGATAAGCTGCCCCATGTTACTAGCTGCGGCTTATCTAAGAGCTTTAAAAACCTAAATCGGCCTATACAATGGAGAAGCCTATACTGGTACATAAAGGCAATGTCATGTCACTGGGCATGAACAGAGCGGGACACGGGGGCAACTTCAGCAGCGGGTCATCCTTTGGTGGGAGAGAAACATGACGGGGAGAGCGGGAACTGCCCAGTGCAGGAGCGCGAGTGGCCTCTGCACTCTAAGAGCTGAGCCCAGTCCGTCCGGGGCATCATCTCCTCTCCTCCCCGCCCAGTGCAGGAGTGCTAGTGGCCTGTGCACTCTCAAAGCTGAGCCCAGCCCACCCGGGGCATCATCTCCTTCCCCCTCAAAAATGTCTCCTCAACTCTGGCTGCCTCCACCAAACACACTGTGCAGGGGAGCAATGTTTGTGATCTCTAGCTTCAGCCTGCACCCTTCCTGATTGGCTGCCGTCAGTTCTCGTGATGGTAGCCAATCAGGAAGGGTGCGGGGTGAGGCTTGAGATAACAAATATTGCTCCTGACCTGCACAGCATGTTTGGAGGAGGCAGCTAACATGTTTGGAGGAGCAGGCGTGGCGGTCCACAAGGTAATTTCCGGCGAGGGAGCTATTTAAAGGGGGGGAATGCTGTATTGCTCCATGTATAGGCCGCCCCATTTAAGCAAGCTGCGCCCACTAGGTTGGTTTGCAAAATCTATGTATAGGCCGCGGCCTATATATGGGGAAATACGGTACCCACAGCTTCTAGGTCAGTATTTTCTGTCTGCATGAGATTTAATTGCATATACTACCTACTTTGTGTTCTAATCTCTCTTAATGCATATTCATTGTGGCTATCCTGAAAACCTGAGTGACTGTGAGATACTCTAGGACTGACTTAGGAAACACTTTGTTGATCACTATTCATTCTTTCCATTCCAGAACTTACAGTATATCTGCAAAAAAGAAATTTTCTCCTATCACTTCTGCATTTATCACTGGCAATGACATTAAACAGGCCCCAGAGCATGAAATTCAGCATTCAGTGCTGCTCAATGAGCCTACCCATATGTCAGCTAACCTAACTTGGCCTGATTAAGGCTTCTGGAAAATATTACATCTCTGACCCATAGTTTCACCCTTAAGGTGATGTCGGTTTAGATAGTCTTGATACCTCCAAGATTTTGCTTATTTAGATGTTAAAGCACTATTCTAAATAACGAAAGACTGTACAGATAAGCAAGTCTCCAAGGCCTCACTCAGCCTTCAAAAGAAATCACAACTTGCTGAGGACACTATATAGAACAAATGCTGGGAATCAGGAATATACTGAAAAGACTTGCATTTCTTCTGTGTAGAAAAAGTGCTTCACAGAGAGGGGTTCATACAGACATAACACTCATGCAGAATGACATCCTCATTGGGCTCATTCTTATACCCCCATAACAAACTTGACCAAGTGCTGTATGTTTGTAATTATTTTAATTCCTAGTTAAAATAACCCTTTATCTTACAAACACTTGCATCTGTATTTTGCTATCTTCACTGCTGCTAGGAAGCGAACCTAGGTCTTGACATCCAAATCAGAATGAATATTGCAGAAACATAATGTATTTCACTCATTACCTTTGTGTTCAGAACATCTTTACCACTCAGTTTCTAGCACAATTCACCACTGTAGTAGACCCCACCTCTAGATCACATAATTCATTATCAAGGTTTACTAAATGTGATTTCCATTCTGATAGCAAAGAAATTGACTGAAAAAGCATTTTCTTTTCTAACCCTTGGCCTTAACTACTGCAAAGTAGAAATGAAACAAGAAGTATGTAGTGTTTGTTCATTTACTATACAGTAAATATAACCCATAATCCTTCAGGCAGGAATAACATGGATGTAGCCTAGTTACCATCATTTTTAATTTTTTCACCAGAGGTATCAGTTCCAGGACTGAAACATTTTGAACCCCACACATTTTGAGATTAAGAGAATATTTGCTGCCATATTTTTTACAACTAGCACTGTAAATTTGAGTCTGTGAAAAATATTCTAGTTTGTCTTCAATTCAGCAGGGTTAAGGCATCCTGCAGAAGCATGTATCTCTGGCAGAAAGATGCAGAAACATTCCCTGTTGTTTTGGATGCCATAGTCTTGATCAAAACATTTCCAAACCCACTTGGATAAGTTGCTTATGCATGTTACATCTTATGAAGTCCAGAAAGAAGCTCTCTTTACAGCGATGCAAGTAATATGGTGAGAATTAGCAGTAAATTTGAGAGAAAGAGATCATACTCCACATAACCTGGCTTAAGAGCAAGGTTCGTTACTGTCATGGTATGTGCAAAACTAACCCATTTGAAGAAATTGCTCCTAACATTGTTTTAAGCCAGTGTTTCACAACTCGGTCCTGAAGTAACCCCTTGCTAATCAGGTTTTCAGGATATTCACAATGAGTATTTGTGAGATTTTCATGTAGTGCAGATAGTGCATGCAAATCTCACTCATGAATATCCTGAAAACCTGACTGGCTGGGATACCTCCAGGACCAGGTTTGGGAACCACTGCTTTAAGCCATGATAGTGTATGTGTTTACAACTATAGTGTTGCCTTGGACCCAACTTAGTGTTTCCTTTTGACAGCCTCTGTCATAGCAATAATGTGAACTACCAGTAGGGTTCAAGAGTGCCAAGGCACCTGATAAGACAGGGGCAACTAAGGATCACTCCTATCCCATTTCCCCCCCCAAACACACCACTAGATACATGGGAGAGCATCCACCATGTGTGTGTGTGTTGGGGGGGGGAACAACCACTGTTTTTCCTGCCTGTTGTTACTTGATTAATCCAAATACAAAAAATTGGTAATGTCTTATCTGAGCACCAAAATCTGAATCTTCAATGGCATGAACCATGCACCACCAACAGGTCCTTAAATAAGGCCACAAATAATAATGCAAACCACAATGCAGTAGTCAGTACGGGCTTGATTTTCCCTTGTGATAACCAATAGCCCCAGGCAGGTATTTATTGAGTGATACACACTTAGACCGAAGTCTAATCTAATCCTTAGGTTTGTATACCGCATCATCTCGACGTTCGTAGAGCTCGGCGCAGTTTATAGTAGATGAAATAGGAAAGAACTGCAACAGAGGGTTAGAGGTAGAAGTGTGAAGAATATTAGAGGACTTGGGATGCCAGATATAAGAGTTTTCTTGATTCCTAAGTTGGAGAGAGGCTTACATTTTTTGAGAAAAGCCAGGTTTTCAGATGTTTGTGGAAAACTTGGAGAGAGCTCAAGTTCCGAAGAGGGGAAGTAAGGTTGTTCCAGAGCTCAGTGATTTTGAAGTGGAGGAAGGTCCCTAGCTTTCCTGTGTGGGAAATGCCTTTTAGCGAGGGGAAGGATAGTTTTAATTTGTGGGAGGATCTGGTGGTATTAGGGTATGAGGAATTCCAAGAAAAAGGGATAAAGGGAGGGAGGTTACCGTGTAGGATTTTGAAAGCTAAACAGGCGCATTTATAGTGGACCCTGGTGATTATCGGAAGCCAGTGAAGCTTGGCCAGGAGCGGGGAGACATGGTCAAATTTACTTTTAGCGAAGATGAGCTTGGCCGCTGCAATCTGAATCCGCTGGAGCCTGTGGAGATTTTTCTTAGTCAGGCTTAAGTAGATAGAGTTGCAATAGTCCAATCTGGAAAGGATGATGGATTGGACAAGGAGGGAAAGTGTTTTTGATGGAAGCAGGATCTAACTTTCCTCAGCATGTGAAGGCTGAAAAAGCATTTTTTTACCAAGTATTGGAGGAGGTCATTGAAGGACAATGCGGAATCAATGATGACGCACAAGACATTGCTCAAGAACTCAAGTTGCAGAGAGGAGCCAGAGGGTAGTGGGATGGAGGTGGGTAGGTGGCCTAGTTTTGGGCCGAGCCAAAGAAGTCTTGTTTTGGACTCATTCAATTTCATTTGCACAGTGTGGGCCCAGGATTGTAGGTTCATTATACAAGAGGATATGTTCTTAGACAGGTTGGTGAGGTTTGAATCGGTCTCGAGGAGGACGAGAATGTCGTCGGCATAAGTGTAAATTGTTTCAAGGGGGGATAGGTGGAGGAGTTTTAGGGAGGACATATATATGTTGAAAAGGATAGGAGATAGTGGAGAGCCTTGCGGGACTCCACAATTTGGTTTCCAGGGGGAGGATGAGGTGCCATTCATGTTAACAATGTAAGAACGAGAGCGGAGGTATTTAGAGAACCAATCTAGGACTGTGGAGTTGATGGCTATCTCAGAGAGTTGGTAAACAAGAATATCATGGTGGACAATGTCGAAAGCAACGGAGAGGTCAAATTGTAGGAGGATGGCGAACTTGTTTCGAGAGTGAAGTTGTTAGATCCTTGAAAATAGGGAAGACAGTAGGGATTCGGTGCTGAAGTTAGGACGAAAGCCATATTGATAGGGTAGAAGAATAGAGAATCTCTCTAAGTATGATGAGAGTTGGGTAGAAATGATGGACTCTAGCATCTTGGTTAGGAGAGGGATATTAGCAATTGGGCGATAGCTAGATGGTATGGAAGGGTCAAGGTCAGATTTTTTCAGTAGTGGGGTCAAGGCAATATGACCCATTTCTGGGGAGAAATGGCCCGACTGAAGGGCGGAGTTTATGAGATTGGTGATAGAAGAGATAGCCTGTGCAGGAATGTTCTCATATAGGTAGGAGGGGAATGGGTCCAAGGAGCAGTTACAGGATTTCAGTTTGAGGCAGAGATTGAGGACCAGAGATTCAGATACGCGCTCAAAGGTGGTCCAGGATCTGTCAGCTGGGATAGGGTTGGAGACCATTAGGGTGGAAGTGGAATCGGTGGAATTGGTGGGCACCAGGGAGTTGTAAGAGACTGAAGGAGGGAAGGAGCATCTCAAGGTAGAAACCTTATCGTTGAAGAATTTTGCTAGAACATCGGCTGAGGGAGAGGAGGGGAGCTCGGTGGGGTCTCTTTTGGAGGTTAGGGAGCGCCAGATGTTGAATAGTGCACTGCTCTGATTATTTGACCTGGAGATTTTGTCACCATAGAAGTTCTTTCTTGCTTTTTTTAGCGCTGTATTGTACAGCTTGATATTGACTCTCCAGGACTGTCTGTCTATGGGACATTTTGATTTTTTCCATATGCGCTCCAGAGCTCGACATTTCTGTTTTAGCTCTCTGTGATATGGGAGGTACCAAGGGGCCTTGGCGGGGGTAGGAGATGGATTTAGTGGAAAGAGGGGCGAGGGAAAGATAGGTGGATTCGGAGAGAGCGACCCAGTTATGCCAGTTAGTACCTGAATCTGCAGGCTTAGGGGCAGAGGAGAATAGATTGAGAAATTTAGACCAGAACAGATCGCTTGTGATTTTTTTGGGGAAGGTAATGGGGTTGGAAGTGCGGGGTGGAGCCCCAAGCTGCGACATAAAGATGGGAAGACAGAAAGCCCCTAGAAAGTGGTCAGACCAGGGGACATGTTCCCAGCGAGTGTCGTCAACTGACGTCTTGTGAGCGGTAAGATAGAGGAAACTAATGAGGTCTAGTGTGTGTCCCTTTTCGTGGGTTGGGGATGGTGCGGGGGGGGAGGCCAAGGGAGGTGAGGAAGCTAATAAGTTCAATCGTATCCTTGCTGGTGATGTCGTCTAGGTAGAGATTGATGTCTCCAATGATCAGTAGCCTTTGGAACTTGAGGAAGGCATTTGTTATAGTTTCAAGGACGAGTTCGGAGGAATTGTTCCAAGGGATAGGTGGGCGGTATAGGAGCAGGATGCCCAGTGGGTGTGGGTGAAGTTCATCGTTGACAGAAGCAAGCATGTATTCTAGTGAGGTGTGGCTACCCCTTTCGAGGAGCTGAACATCGAAAAAGGATTTGTAGAGAATTGCCAGGCCACCTCCTTTACGGTTAGATCTGGGTGAGAAGAGACCTTGGTAGCCATGGGAGCAGAGTTCATTTTGTGTAATCCATGATTCCGTGATGCATAGGAAACCAGAGTCAGAATCCTCGAGTAGGTCCTTCAGAATTTGAATCTTGTTGCAAGCGGATCTTGCGTTGCAGTAAAGTGTTGGGACTGGGGTGAGCGAGTCAGGCAAGGTTGGGGAGATTGGCAGGGGAAACAAACTTTAAAGAAGCATGATTGATTCTTCGGGGGATTTTTTTGGGAGGATGTGGTCTGGTGCGAGTCAGCGTGGGGATTTTGAGGCCAGGGCAGATATTATTGGTCTAAATAAATCCTGCCCAGTACATCATCGTGCTTTTATAAATTATATATTGATGAACTGGTGGAACAATCAAGTGCATAAACAAAACCAAAGAAGAGACAGTAAGAGCCAAAATAAGAAACAGGGAAGATAAATCAACCCTCCAAAAAAACACCCCACAAACTCCTAAATAAAAAGAAAAAAAATCAAAAAATCGATCAATCAAAAAGCGCTTAGACAAGTTAATAAATAGAAATCACAAAATAGTCTAAATTACTGTCACGTTCCAAATACCAATAGTGAAGAGCAATAAGTGGATCTTTATATTGAATATCCTTCCTTGGTGAAGATGAATGTTAAAGAGTGTCCACAATGACAAAAACAAATTGTGAAAAACAAAATCAAAAAAATAAGGACAAAAAGACGTCCGTAAGCAAAACTTAACACTAAAAGAGTCACTATAACTTCCATTCAATAAATACCTGCCTGGGGCTATTGGTCATCACGAGGGAAAATCAAGCCCCTACTGACTAGTGCATTGTGGTTTGCATTATTATTTGTGGCCTTATTTAAGGATCTGTTGGTGGTGCATGGTTCATGCCGTTGAAGATTCAGATTTTGGTGTTCAGATAAGACATTACCAATTTTTTGTATTTGGATTATTTGGTATTATTGGTAATTTTTGGGGTTTTTCTGGTTACTTGATTAACACATACCTCAGCAAGTACAAACAGTGATGTGTATTTTTAAATCTAGGCATGTGTTGTAAAACAGGAAGTACACATCTAGGCATGCTTAAGTCATGCCCCTTTTAAATCTCTGCCTCTTCGAAATGTACATGTCTAACTTTATTAAGTTATATAAAATTATGTGCCACTATTTATACATGTAGATAATTTTGATATGGCCTCTCGTGTGTAGATAGCTCCAATTGTAGTTTGCTACTGAGATACAAATATCAGTTATTTTCATATAAAAAACTAAGCACATGGAATGAAGAATAGGGTTCTGTCACACTCACATGTACTATTCAATAACACTAAAGAATAATTGCCTGATGAGAGTGATCGCCAGGTTGTACTCACTCCACCAAAATATGGAAGGAAGTAATAACTCCAGCCTTTTGTAACAAGATCACAAGAAGCAAACTGCTTGTCACTTTTTTGGTCTGAGCACCCCATTAAAATCATAGTCAACCTTTTTGATATCTGCTTACAATTCAGCCTATAAAAAAGAAAAACCTTCATGAGTTCTAGCTAGCTAGCTTCTGTAACTTGTTGGATATGCATACCATGTAGTATTGAAATGCATGTGTACTTCTATGGAACGAGTTGATAAGTCTAGATCTTGTGATAGACAAAGCTGTAGTTAGTATAATTTGTAAACTGATTTAGGAAAGCCTGTGTCTTCAGCGGTGTTTGTATTTTTCCCCTCAGACACAAATGCCAGATCCTAAGACTTTCAAACAGCACTTTGAAAGTAAGCATCCAAAGACTCCACTTCCTCCTGAATTGGTTGATGTAGAGGCATAAAATGGTTTTACAGGTCAGTTTCTATATTGCATATTACATTTTATTTAATGCAACAATGACAATGAGCAACGCAATCTAAATTGTGTATCTAATATAATAAAATGGTAGGCCGCGCATGCGCAGTAAAAAAAACGTGTTCCCTGAGCTGTCTCGAAAAAAACAATTGCGCATGCGCGGGTTTTACGTCACCACCTACTAGCTTTGTACTCGGCTGTGGCGGCGGCGGCTTTCAAATAAAATAAAAAAATATTACACATCTGCGCCGGCCTTTCTCACCCCCGCCTCTCACTCTGCATGCTACCGGCTCCTCTCCCGAACTGCACAAAACTTTGCTGTTCTTCGTTCTGCCCTGCTCCTTGCCTTACTATATTTTTAAGTTGAAAGACGAGGCAGCGGCTCCTCTCAGGATCCCCACCTGCATCGGAAGTCCAATGCAGTCGGGGATCTTGAGAGGAGCCGCCACCACCGTGTCTTTCAAATTAAAAATATACTAAGGCAAGGAGCAGGGTAGAACGATCTTCAAAATGGCGGCAACTCGATTTCGAAAGCGTGCATCCCGGTCCCCGCGCCTGCCTACCCCCCCAACACAGCGCTTGAGGCGGTCCCCGGCTCTCTCAAACTCACACGATTTCCTGCAACACGGAACGGAGGCTGCCGGGAGGAGGGCTTTGAGGCAAGCGGCTGTCGGCTGAGGGCAGACGCAGGGCCAGGAGCGGCTTACAGGAAGAGTCAGTTTCGGCCGCGAGCAGCGGCTGCCAGGAGGAGGCCTTCACAGAGCGGCGCTGGCGGCCCTCCTTCAAGGCAGTACAGCTAAAGCACTCAGGTAGGAAGGGAGGCCTGCTGATGGACAGGGGGGGGCAGAAAAATGAAGGGAGGCCTACTGCTGGACAGGGGGAGCAGGAAGAGGTGCTGATGGACCGGGGGGGGGGGCAGAAAAATGAAGGGAGGCCTACTGCTGGACAGGGGGAGCAGGAAGAGGTGCTGATGGACTGGGGGGCAGAAAAATGAAGGGAGGCCTACTGCTGGACAGGGGGAGCAGGAAGAGGTGCTGATGGACAGGGGGGAGGTAAAACAAAGGGAGAAGGGCTGCTGCTGGATAAGGGGAGCAGTGAAGGGATGGTGGTGGACACAGGGGATGTAAAAACAAGGGAGAATTGACAGGGGGAGCACGCAAGGGGTGGTGGTGGACAGCCAAAAGAAAGACAGAAAGAAAAAAAAAAGACACAATTACAAAAAGCGGCTAAGGAGACAGAGAGAGAAAGAAATAAAGACACACACACATATATATTCTAGCACCCGTTAATGTAACGGGCTTAAAGACTAGTTTATATATAAAATTGAAGAGGAAATGCCTATGGCTGTTTTCTCATGCTGGTACTTGACATACTTATCTACCTGCACTTCTGTATTAGTCGGTGGGAAAGGATAGTCAGGGGTTGGATTTGATTTAGAAAGCAGATTATATCTGCTTTGCTCTGCCTGCTCTAGTCTGGTCTCTGTTTTTCTGATCTTTATAGGCTACTTCCTGGCTGGAAGAGCTAAAAGGAGCAGGAAGCAGGGTACAGGGTATTGTGTACAGATCTTTCTGTGACCAGGGATAATACAGAATAGCACCAGAACCTGGTAATCTGTACTATTAATCTCTTCTATCCTATAATTCTCTGCAGGCAAACAGGATAGCTGAATCCTCACATATAGATTGGTGTCATCTGGAGGAGTAACCTAATGGTTGATGCAGTGATAGGAAGAAGTGCAAAAGTGAAGGGGATGAATATGTTGAAGCTGATAAAGAAAAGCCTGAATTGCTTAACAAATATTTCTATTCTATGTTCATGGCTGAAAATCCAGGAGCGGGACCAAAGAAGCAAATGCAAATAGGAATGGTAGAGTGGTAGACCCCGATTGATTTTCAGAGGGTTGTGTTGAGCAGGGCGCTTGCAAGGCCACCATTTCCAGATGGATCCATAGGGCTATTTTGTCAGCCTATATTCTGGCCAGGATTCAGTCTCCCGTCTCTGTTAAGGCACATTCATCTAGGCCTATGGCTTCTTCATGGACCGAAGATAGTACAGTCTCCCTTGAGGAAATCTTCATGGCATCAATGTGGTTCTCTTTGTACACGTTTGCCAAGTATTCCAGAGTGGATGTGGTGGCGAGACAGGACTCTGCTTTCAGGTTCTCGGCTTTCCGGATTGACGCAGGTAGCCACCTTGCCATTTAGGGACTGTTTTGGTATGTCCCAATATTCTAGAATGTCTCCCCTGTTACACTGGAAAAGTACTTACCCTGGTAAGCTCTTGCTTCTTTGATATTACCAGCCCTTGAGCTGGGAAGACTGTCTATATATCACTGTTTTATGCAGGGGTCGTTTCTGAGCTCTGATGCATTTGTTACCTGTTTCCAGTTGTTTTCATGTTTATTTTTGAGCAGAACACTTGTTTATGGTCTTCATTTCCATGGGTGTCTCTACTTCACATATTTTGTAAATTGGTTCTCGGTGCTTGGCTACTAACTGTAGGTGGAGCTAGAGAGCACACTGAAGTAGAGCAGAGTCACAGAGAGAAAATCCGGATTGGATTCCTTCTGCAAATGGCATGCGGCCATTGGGATACTACCCACTTGTCTAGAATGTCTCCCCTATCTACTGGAAAAGAGCTTACCAGGATAATCTCTTTTTTGCTCTCATATATAGTCAAGGGCCAAGGAATCCCAGGCTGCCCTGCACCAGAACTGGGAAGAGGGTTTTGACTACCTCCAGGAGAAAATAGCCTCAATTCGTATATTTGTTTGAGGTGACCATCCAGTAAGAGTGGGGGAGTCTAATACTTTTTACAGACAGATGACCCTTTGTAACTTCATCAGTGAGTTCTCAAAATGGTCTGTATTGGTTACCATCTAGTGTTACTGGAATGCCCTCAATGTCCATTGGAGGAAATACTTTAAGAAGGGACGATCTTTGTTCGTTTGGTTACAGGCCAGTGCAGGGATTTTATTCCATATTTTTCATGTTTAGGAAATTCTTGAGGATTCCTAGGGGCCCCAAACAAAATATCTGGCCAAGTAAAAGTTCAGTATGGTTTTCCTAGCTTCCTAATCCATTCCTTCAGAAGGGGAATTGGCTATGTTCTCAAAGGATGCATATACCTGCATAGAGAATTTGGATCAGCATATGATATTGGATGCCAGACAGTCAGGCTTTCAACCTAATTATATTATGGAGACAGTTTTGTTGGCTTTAATAACATTGAGAATGAATCAGGACAGGGGTGTCCCGATCATGGTCATGCAATTGGACATATCAGCTGCATTCAGTTTGATAAATCATTAGATTGTATTGGAATTTTTGGTAAATATTGGTATCTCAGACTGTTTTACAAAGTAGCAGCCTAATGGTTAGTGCAGTGGACTGAAATCCTGGGGAACTGGGTCCGATTCTTGCTGCAGCTCCTTGTGACCCTGGGCACTTAACACTGCATTGCCCCAGGTATAAAAAAATAGACATAGACCAGGGGTGCCCAAAAGGTTGATCACGATTGACCGGTAGATCGTGAAGGCAATGCAAGTCAATCGCATTGCTTTCGCGTTCTACTTGCTTCCCGACTCAGAAGCACCAAGCCAACCAACTTTCCCCACCCGACGTCAATTCTGGCCCAGAACTTCCTCTCCGACTTCAGAAATGACATCAGGGAGAGGAAATCTGGTCGTCTCGACACTTCCGCGTAGGGAAACACGGAGAGCTTGCGGCGGCGGAGGTTTGGATGCCTGTTTCCCGATGGCTGCGGCAGTTTGGAGGCCTGTTCCTCGATGGCAGCAGCAGTGGCTTGGGAGCAGGCAGGGAGACGGAAAGAAAGGGGGCATGGAGAGAGAAAGACAGACAGAAAGAAAGGGGGGCAGGGAGACAGAAAGAAAGAAAGGGGAGGGGGACAGGGAGAGAGGAAGAAAAAGTTGGCAGAGGGAATGAGATCTGGAAGCATATAGAAGGCTGAAAGAAGGGAAGAAATATTAGATGTACAGTCAGAATAAAGTGCAACCTGAGACTCATGAAATTATCAGACAACAAAGGTAGGAAAAATTATTTTATTTTCCATTTAGTGATCAAAATGTGTCCGTTTTGAGACTTTATATCTGCTGTCTATATTTTGCACTATGGCCGCCTTTTACTAAACCACAATAGCGGTTTTTAGCTCAGAAAGCCTGTGAGCATCGAGAGCAGTGCAGGGCATTCAATGCAGCTCCCTGCGCTAAAAACCGCTATTGCGGTTTAGTGAAAAGGGAGGGGGTATATTTGTCTATTTTTGTATAGTAGTTACTGAGCTGACATTGCATAAAGTTATCTGCCTTGACCTCTTTGAACCCCCCAGAATATAAATGATAATGAATGAGTAGAAAATAAATACTATGAAGCCTAAAAAATAAATAAATAATGATTAATATTTTCTCTGTGTACAGTGTGCTTTGTGTTTCTTTAATTTTATTGTTGGTAGATCATTTTGACTTGGTCATTTTACAAGTAGCTCGCAAGCCCAAAAAGTGTGGGCACACCTGACATAGACCTTAGATTGTGAACCCATTATGGACAGAGAACATAAGAACATAAGAAGTTGCCACCACTGGGTCAGACCAGAGGTTCATCGCACCCAGCGGTCCGCTCCCTTGGCGGCCCATCAGGTCTGTGACCTGTGAAGTGGTTCCTGACCATTTCTGTAACCTACCTCTACATCTATCTGTAACCCTCAATCCCCTCATCCTTTAGGAACCTATCTAAACCTTCCTTGAAACCCTGTAGTGTGCTCTGGCATATCACAACCTCTGGAAGCGCGTTCCATGTGTCCACCACCCTGTGGGTACAAAAGAACTTCCTCGCATTTGTTCTAAACCTGTCCCCTCTCAATTTCTCCGAGTGACCCCTTGTACTTGTGGTTCCCCACAGTCTGAAGAATCTGTCCCTGTCCACCTTCTCTATGCCCCTCAGGATTTTGAAGGTTTCTGTCACGTCTCCTCTAAGTCTCTGCTTTTCCAGGGAGAACAGCCCCAGCATTTTCAACCTGTCAGCGTATGAAAAGTTTTCCATACCATTTACCAGTTTAGTTGCTCTCCTCTGGACCCCCTCAAGTACTGCCATGTCCTTCTTGAGGTACGGCGACCAGTACTGGACACAGTACTCCAGATGTGGGCGCATCATTGCACGATATAGCGGCATGATGACTTCCTTCGTCCTGGTCATGATACCCTTTTTAATGATACCCAACATTCTGTTCGCTTTCTTTGAGGCTGTCGCACATTGTGCTTATGCTTTCAGTGTTGTGTCCACCATCACCCCCCAGGTTTCTTTCAAGGTTGCTCACCCCTAGCAATGATCCTCCCATTTTGTAGCTGAATATCGGGTTCTTTTTCCCTACATGCATGACCTTGCATTTCTCTATGTTAAAACTCATCTGCCACTTTTTTACCCACTCTTCCAGTCTCGTTAGGTCCCTTTGCAGGTCTTCGCAGTCTTCCATGTTTCTAACCCTGCTGCAGAGTTTGGTGTCATCAGCAAATTTAATAACCTCACATTTCGTCCCCGTCTCCAGGTCGTTGATAAATATATTGAACAGGAGCGGTCCCAGCACCGACCCCTGTGGAACTACGCTCGTGACCCATTGCCAGTCTGAGTAATGGCCCTTTACTCCAACCCTCTGTTTCCTGCCTGCCAGCCAGTGTTTGATCCATCGGTGGACATCCCCCTGCACCCGGTGGCTCCACAGCTTCCTAAGCAGTCTTTCGTGAGGTACCTTGTAGAAGGCCTTTTGGAAGTCAAGGTAAATGATGTCTATGGATTCCCCTTTATCCACCTGGCTGTTTATTCCCTCAAAGAAATACAGTAAGTTCGTGAGGCATGACCTTCCCTTGCAGAAGCCGTGCTGGCTCGCCTTCAGTTGTCCATTGTTTTCTATGTGTTCGTAGATTGTGTCCTTGACCAGTGCTTCCACCATCTTTCCCGGAACCGAGGTCAAGCTCACTGGCCTGTAGTTTCCCGGGTCACCCCTTGATCCCTTCTTAAAGATGGGTGTGACATTGGCTATTTCCCAGTCCTCTGGGATCTCCCCAGTTTTCAAGGATAGGTTACAAATTTGGCGTAGTGTTTCCATTATTTCGTTTCTCAGTTCCTTTAATACCCTTGGGTGGATGCCGTCCGGACTTGGTGATTTGTCGCTCTTCAGTCTGTCTATCCGTCTGAGAACATCCTCTTTGCTTACTTCTAGTTAGAAAATACCTGAATATACTATGTACAGTGCTGTGTGCATCTAATATCGCTATAGAAATGATTATGTAGTAGGTTTTCGGGATATCTAAAACAAAGTATTCAAGTCATTGTCAAATCCATAGAAAATGGTTTGCAGTGTCCTTCAGGATTCACCGTTTATCTCATGTATTTGTTTAATGTTTGTTTGAGCGAACTGTAATATATAACTGCATAACATATTTTTCCTATGCAGAGAACATCTTGTTGCTGTTTTCTGTGACCAACACCTTTCATGAAACAGCAGAAGTTATGAGGCAGGTGTTAAGATCTCTCAGTGGTTGCTTGCAAATGGTTTAAAAATCAATCCCAGTAAGACAAATATTCTTTGGGTGGTGAATAAGAATATGGTTGTCCCACAAGAAAAAATTAAACTTGCTACAGTGGAGGTCTCATTACAACTATGTGTAAAATTATTAGGTGTGTTTGTAGATTGAGTATGGAAAAATATTTTGAGATAGTAAATAAAACCATTTATAAATTGAAAATTCTCTGTTTGAAGCCGTTGATAGACCCATCTGGTTTTAGAACAATATCACACAATCTATGGCAAATATCACAGTCAAATGGTTTATTGTAACATCATTCTATTGGATTTTCCAGATTACCAAATCCAGTGAGTTCAGTCTATCCAGAATGCAACAGCAGAATTGTTATTGGGGGAAGTTTTATCGATCATGCTGCCAGGCTAGGATACATTTTAAGCTGCTAGTGTTTTGTTTTTTTTTAATCGTTTATGGCCAGGTTCCTGACTACTGTCTGAATTTTATCACATTATATCTTGCTTCAAGGAAATTAGGTTAAATATTCCTTCTAGTGTGATGTCAGAAAGCTGTTTCCAGGCAAAGATCTTTGAAAGGTCCTGATCTGTAGAACAAGTTTATCTTGTAAAATTTGTGATATTTCCTTTTATAATGCATTGTGGAAGACAGTTAAGGGTTACCTTTTTATACTGTATTTAACAAAATAAAAGCTGGGACCCTTTTGTATTAAAAATCTGCGATTGTTCGTTCATCTTCTAATATTTCACTGTAATCCACTTTGAGCCAGTTGATTAAGTAGAATAATAATTCTCATGTTAGAATGGATTAGTTATAGCCAGGCTACAAGAAGAGTTGCAGTTTCATCACTGGGACCACTATTGCTGCTGCTACGACTACTTATTTCTATAGCACTGTACATCAAAAGATAGAAGAGACAGTCCCTGCTCAAAAGAACATAACATTCTAGTCAAGACAAACTGGACAAGAATGTGCATCTATGCACAGTACTCAGGTGGGGGAATGATAAGACCGATATTGGTGCTTAGCAGGTGGTTTGGAATTTGGATTTGAATACTGCCAGCGATGTAGCTTGACATACCGAGTCAGGCAGTTTGCTGTACTATATGCTGGGAACAAAGTGGAAGGGACGGAGTCTGGAGTTGGCCGTAAGGAGAAGGGTACAAATAAGCGAGGCTTACCCAATGAGCAATGCCCAGGAGGGGGGGAGGGAGAAGAGAGATGAGAAGAGATATTGAACTGCGGAGCAAATACACTTGTAGTCAGTAAGAGGAGTTTGAACTGTATATGGAAATGAATAGGAAGCCAATGAAGTGACTTGAGGAGAGGGGTAATGTAGGCATAGCAACACTGGTGGAATATTATTTATTGTTTGTTGAAAGCTACTATACCACTACTAATGACTGGGTATTCAATTCAGAGTGGTTAATATTAGCTTCTATAACGGTGTTACAATACATGAGCTTCAGTAATAGTGTTACTATGCCTAAGGTACAATTTGAGTTTCTATAAGAACATAAGAAATGCCCTCACCGGATCAGACCGAGGTCCATCTAGTCTGGTGCTTCGCACACGCGGCGGCCAAATTAGGTTCTCCTTTTTGGAGACCCAACTTTACCGTATCCCTCAATATGATATGCAAGAAGGTGTGCATCCAACTTGCGCTTGAATCCCAGTATCGTAGTCTCCGCCACAACTTCCTCCGGGAGTGCATTCCAAGCACCCACCACTCGCTGAGTGAAACAGAACTTGCTGAGATTTGTCCTAAACTTGCTACCACTCAGTTTCAGGCTATGACCTCTTGTCCGTGTCACATCTGAAAATGTTAGCATTTCTGCTTCTTGGTCTATCTTATCAAATCCTTTTAATATTTTAAAAGTCTCTATCAAATCCCCTCTCAGTCTTCTCTTCTCGAGGGTAAACAGTCCCAGTTTCCCGAGTCGTTCTTTGTAGCTCAAATGCTCCATTCTTTTGACGAGTTTCGTGGCTCGCCTTTTCACTTTCTCCAACAGAATTATATCCCTCTTGAGGTATGGACACCAGTGTTGGACACAATATTCCAAGTGCGGTCTGACCATTGTTCTATAAAGTGGCATTATGACATCTTCCGATCTACTCGTGATCCCCTTCTTAATTATGCCTAACATCCTGTTTGCTTTCTTCGCCGCCGCACATTGTACCGATGGCTTTAGGGTATTGTCAATCAGTACCCCTAAATCTCTTTCTTGTTCGCATTTTGCTAATGTCACCCCCAACATCTTGTACTCATGTTCCTTGTTTTTCTTTCCTAGATGCATCACCTTGCATTTGCTTATGTTAAAGTTCATCTGCCACTTTGTCGCCCACGTTTCCAGCTGGTTCAGATCTTTCTGGAGGTCCTCGCAGTCCCTTTGAGAACCAACCGCCCGACATAGTTTTGTATCATCTGCAAACTTTATTATATTACATGTTGTATCCTCTTCTAGGTCGTTTATAAAAATATTGAACAAGATAGGCCCAAGAACCGAGCCCTGAGGTACGCCGCTAGTCACTTTCTCCTAGTCCGAGAATTTCCCATTTATGCTAACCCTCTGCCTTCTGCTTTCTAGCCAATTGCCGATCCATCTGTGTACTTCTCCTCCTATTCCATGGCTTAGTAGTTTTTTCATAAGCCTTGCATGTGGAACCTTGTCAAACGTTTTCTGGAAGTCCAAGTAAATTATATCCACTGGATCTCCCCTGTCCATTTGTTTGTTCACTTTCTCAAAGAATTGTAGTAAATTTGTCAAACATGACTTCCCTTTTCTGAAGCCGTGTTGACTAGCCCTTATCAGATTGTGATCCTCCAAGTGTTTCAATTATCTTCCCTGGAACCGATGTGAGGCTCACAGGTCGGTAGTTTCCTGGATCGCCTCTTGATCCTTTTTTGAAAATTGGGATGACATTTGCTATCCTCCAGTCTTCTGGTATTTGCCCAGTTCTAATGGACATGTTAGCTACGGATTGTAATAATTCACTAATTTCCACCTTAAGTTCCTTTAATACCCTTGGGTGATACCCATCCGGTCCAGGGGATTTGTCGCTTTTTAGTTTGTCAATCCGAAAGTGTATCATGTCCAACGTCACATTAACTGTTGTGAGTCTTTCCTCTATGGCCCCGGTGAATATCTTCCCTGTGGTTGGTACTGCTGAAATGTCCTCATTTATGAAGACTGAGGCAAAGATGTTAAAATACATGAAGTAGTGGGGACGTTGGGAAACAGCGATCATAATATGATCAAGTTCAAGGTTGAGGTAGGAGTATCAAAAGGCAAGAGATCCATAACGACAACCTTTAACTTCAAGAAAGGAAACTACGAAGCAATGAGGGAATTGGTAAGGAAGAAACTTAGGAACACTTCCAAAACATGGCTAACGGTAAATCATGCCTGGTCCTTCTTCAGGGACATGGTGAACGAGGTGCAAAATCTGTATATCCCTAGATTCAGGAAGGGGTGCAAAAAGAATCGAACAAAAGACCCGGCGTGGATAACCAAAACAGTGAAGGAAGCGATAGGCAATAAGAAAAATTCATTCAAGAAATGGAAAAAGGACAAATCTGAGGGGAACTGGAAAGAGCACAAGAAGTATCAAAAAGAATGTCACCGTGAGGTTCGGAAAGCTAAAAGAGAGTATGAAGAAAGGCTAGCCAGGGAAGCAAAAATTTCAAACCGTTCTTCAGATATGTTAAAGGGAAGCAGCCAGCTAGAGAGGAAGTGGGACCGCTAGATGACTGAGACAGGAAGGGAGTGGTGAAGGAGGAGAAGGTAGTGGCAGAAAGGCTTAACATGTTCTTCTCGTCTGTATTTACTAACGAAAACACGTCCAACATGCCGGAACCTGAGCAATTCTTCAACGGAAGTCAAGCAGAAAAATTAACATTCATAGAAGTGAGCATTGAGGACGTTCGCAGGCAGATAGAAAAACTAAAAACTGACAAATCCCCGGGTCCGGATGGCATACATCCAAGGGTTCTGAAGGAATTAAAGGAGGAGATAGCGGAACTACTGCAGCAAATTTGCAACTTATCCCTGAAAACAGGCGAGATCCCGGAGGATTGGAAGATAGCCAACGTTACGCCCATCTTTAAAAAGGGATCAAGAGGTGATTCGGGAAACTACAGGCCAGTGAGCCTGACTTCAGTTCCTGGGAAAATGGCAGAAGCACTGATAAAAGAAAGCATTGATCAACATTTTGAAAAGCACAAACTTCTGATAGCCAGCCAGCATGGTTTCTGCAAGGGACGATCGTGCCAAACAAACTTATTGCACTTCTTTGAAGGGATTAACAAACAGATGGACAAAGGAGACCCCATTGACATCATATATCTAGATTTCCAAAAAGCCTTTGACAAGGTGCCCCATGAACGCCTACTCTGGAAACTAAAGAACCATGGGGTGGAAGGAGACGTACATAGATGGATCAGAAACTGCTTGGAGGGTAGAAAACAAAGGGTAGGAGTGAAGGGCCACTACTCCGACTGGAGGAGGGTCACGAGTGGTGTCCCGCAGGGCTCGGTGCTCGGGCCGCTACTATTTGATATCTTCATAAATGATCTAGAAACATGGACGAAGTGCGAGATAATAAAATTTGCGGACGACACTAAACTATTTAATGGAGCTCAGACTACAGAGGAATGTGAAGAATTGCAAAGGGACTTGAACAAACTAGAAGATTGGGCGACGAGATGGCAGATGAAGTTCAACGTTGAGAAATGTAAGGTATTACATGTGGGGAGCAGAAACTCGAGGTACAACTATACAATGGGAGGGATATTATTGAATAAGAGTACCCAGGAAAGGGACTTGGGGGTATTGGTGGACATGACAATGAAGCCGATGGCACAGTGTGCAGCGGCCGCTAAGAGAGCGAATAGAATGCTTGGTATAATCAAAAAGGGTATTACAGCCAGAACGAAAGAGGTTATCCTGCCGTTGTATCGGGCAATGATGCGCCCGCATTTGGAGTACTGCGTCCAATATTGGTCGCCGTACCTTAAGAAGGATATGGCGTTAGTCGAGAGGGTTCAGAGGAGAGCGACGCGTCTGATAAAAGGGATGGAAAACCTGTCATATGCTGAGAGATTGGAGAAGCAGGGTCTCTTTTCCCTGGAGAAGAGGAGACTTAGAGGGGATATGATAGAGACTTATAAGATCATGAAGGGCATAGAGAGAGTAGAGAGGGACAGATTCTTCAAACTTTCGAATAATAAAAGAACAAGAGGGCACTCGGAAAAGTTGATAGGAGACAGATTCAAAACAAATACTAGGAAGTTCTTTTTTAATGCGCTTCCAGAGGACGTGATTGGGCAGAGTACGGTACTGGGGTTCAAGAAAGGATTAGACAAATTCCTACTGGAAAAGAGGATAGAAGGGTATAGATAGATTACTGCACAGGTCCTGGACCTGCTGGGCCACTGCGTGAGCGGACTGCTGGGCACGATGGACCTAGGGTCTGACCCAGCAGAGGCATTTCTTATGTTCTTATGAGTAAATGATGTTACAATGCCTGGGCTTCAGTAATGGTGTTACTATACATGAGCTATGATTAGCTTTTATAATGGTGCAGCAGACTTCTGGACAGATTGAAGGGGGGAACAGATGGTTTAGCGGAAGTCCAGTGAGAAGAAGGTTGCAGTAGTCTAGGGGAGAGGTGATGAGGATCTTAGCAGTGTTCTCAGAAAGGAAGGATCTAATTTTAGTGATATTGTAGAGAAAGAAACAACAGCTTTTGGCTGTCTGTTGGATATGTGAAGAGAAGAGTCAAAGATTACCCCAAGATTGCGAGCTGACGAGATAGAGAGGATGAGGGCAGCATTCATAGAAATAGAGAACAGTGAAAAAGGAGAGAGAGATTTAGGTGGAAAGATAAGGAGCCAAGTATTGGCCATATTTAATTTAGATGGTGGTGCAGACAAGAAAACAAAAAAAGGCAAGAGAGATGTCCTACAACAACCAGTATTCAAGCTGTATTCTGTAAAAATAATAACTTTATTTTTATATACCGCTATACCACAAACAGTTCAAAACAGTTTACAGAGGAAGAGACTGTATACAAACAGCAATATAACAAAAAGCATTTAAAAACAATATAAAATGTAAAGCAATAAATGTGTGTGCAAACCATTAAAAAACAATAATATAAAACATAATACTTACATAAAGAATAAAATATACATGATGGAAAAGTAAGAGAACAGACCAAAAAAGCTCATAAACCCCTTCTTCCTCAGATCATAAACTACATTAAATTAGTCCAATAAATTTTTTTTTTCCTTTTATTTCTACACTAGTCTTTAAACCCGTTACATTAACGGGTGCTAGAATATGTCTGTCTGTCTTTCTTTCTGTCTCTCTCACTCCTGCTGTCTTTCTTTCTGTCTCTCTCCCTACCCCTGTGTCTTTCTTTTCTTTCTGTCTCCCTTCCTCCCGCTGTCTTTCTTTCTATCTGTCTCTCTCCCTGCCCCCTATGCAGCAGCATTTCTCTCCCCCCCACTTCCCTGTGCAGCAGCCACAGCAGCATTTCCCTCCTCCCAGTTCCCTGTGCAGTAGCATTCCCTCCCCCTCCATTTTTCTGTGCAGCAGCATTTCACTCCCCCCACCTCACTTTCCTGTGCAGCAGCCGCAGCAGCATTTTTCCCCCCTCCATGTGCAGCAGCATTTCCCTCCGTAACTTAAGTGAAAAAGTGTTCCCCTATAATCAGGCCCACCATTAATCTACAGGGTCTTGGCCGGGAGAGGGAAGAAACGCATGCACGTGTACTTGTTGCCAGCTCCCACAGCTTTACCATCCTGCATCCCAGACACAAATACTTCCACCAAGCCCCACACTCCATTCTCTTCCGCAGCTATGAAGGAAAGGGGCGGGGACAGGGGGGAGGAGCCATGGCTTGGAGGCGTACCGGAAAGCACAGCAGCAAAGGCACAGTCCACAGCCGGCGAGGTCGTATGTTGGGGTGAAGCGCGTTCTGCGCTTGCACCTCTCACGGAAGTTTTTTGCTGACAGACAAAGTTTATTTTTTAGTTCAAAGCTGCCGCCGCCGCGGCTCCTTTCTCAAGCCGCACCTGCGTCGGAGAAGGCTTCCGATGCAGGCGGGGATCGAGAGAGGAGCCGTGGCAGCGGCTTTGAACTAAAAAATAAACTTTGTCCGTATCGAGGCATTACCAGGCGTCTTCCACAAATTGCCAGTTTTGCAGGCTAGGAACACAGACCCTAGATTATGAGTGGCAGGAAGACTCGGCAACGGGGGAGGGGGAAGAAACCCAAGGCACGGATAATTAGATATTTCACAAACCAACCGGTCAAAGTTTAATTTTAAGTTTAAAGGTGACTTGGCAGCTCCTCACGATCGCCGCCTGCGTTGCGCGGTTCATGAGAGGAGCTGCCGCAGAGGCTTTTAACTTAAAAATAAACTTTGGCTGGTAGTGCCGTTTTTCTTGGATGGAGGTCAGCTCGAGGTGGAGAGCAGGGAGACCAGCAGTTTCCAATTTGTCTGGCGGCCACTGGCAAAGCTAAGCGTGCATGCACACTCCTGCCTGCCACAGACCTACAGATCAGGGAACACGGCGGTAAGAGTGCGCATGCATGCTTAGCATTTTATTATAGTAGATACTACCTTGAAGCGTAGACTAACACGAAGTGTGGGATAACACGGCTACCATACCATTTCACTCAAGAAAGGATTAGAGAGTTCAGTGCACTTAACTGCTTGAGTATTTGGATAATTTATGATAATTTGAGTTACAGGGCTTCATTTAGCCCAGCACAGCATTAGAGTTCATAGGAACCTTGTTAGACATGATCTAGGCAACTTCCACAACAGGTGATCCACAACTTTTGGCAGCCATTGTAATAGAACTTTTGGTCAGTTAGCAAGTATCAGCTGAACAAATGTTAAATATTGGGACACATGACATTCACAGTATATGTCCCTCCCTTGGTGCATCTTAATTTGAAAATTGCGCATTGGACTCTGTGAACTCTCTTCATGGTGAACCTTTGAAGTGTAATGTTTGCCAATTTGCTATCCTGGAGTATAAAATCATGTCAGCCTAGAGAAAGGAGTGTCTTTCCAAATTCAAGAAACACAACAGTTCCAACTAAACTGGGTTGGCGAACTCATGTAGATGAGTTTCACACCAGGTGTGTGGTCTGCTCAGGGGATCTTCATCAGATATTAATTTCCTAGATCTAAAGGAAATAATGGAACACTCTAAAGATCTTCACATATAAGTTGTCCATTATTTTTTTTAGTTCAATCAGGTGCCCATGTACTATTTGAACAAGCAGAGAGCAGAAGATTCATACCTTCTGTTAGAAATAAGAAATGAACCATTTCCCACAAAATGATTCTAGTGACCACCTATCTGATAAGCAAAAAGACACGTTGGCAGACAGCTGAGTCCTCCCCACCAGAGGTCCTGGACAAGAGTTGCCCACATGATCTCGAAGAACCCCTCTCTATAGATCTATTTGCTGCTTCGTTAACAGTTTCTTCTCTTCTGTTCCAGACTAGCCTCAGATACCTTCCTCCTTCATCAGAGAAGGACATCTGTATGCCTATCCTCCAGTTCCCCTTGTAGTGAAAACTCTTCTGAAAGTCAAGGTCACAAGCCCATTATTTTTACAGCCCCCTTCTGGCTGATGCAAGTCTGGTTCCTTTTTCTTTTTGGATCTTTCCATTAGAAGTCCAGTGAGATGGACTTTTCTTTATCCAGTATTTATCACATAGGAGCTGTGACCACTGGTGCATCTCAACATCAAGTCTTTAGTCCTCGGAGCTTGGATGTTGAGAGGTTTATTGGATTCCAGGAGCTCTTTGACTGATTTGAGGGCATGGCTGTAGTTCCCTTCTAGAAACTGCTTGAATGTATTCAAACTCTTTCGGAGTAAGGCTTTAAAACCAACTCTGTTAGGGCTTACTTTAGTGTGGTTGGTGCTTCTCAAATAGAAGGTTAAATGCATCTCTATATATCTTGAATCGTTCAATTTATGTAGGGTTTGCTTCTACTGAAGCCTCCTGTGAAGCTACCCATAGTGTCATGGAACCTCTCTTTCTTAGCCAGCTGATGAAAGCATCTTTTTGAGCCACTTGATAACCTGAGCTGGAATGTCTTATTTTTTATGATGGTACTTTAGTTCCAGAATCTAGTTAGTAACAAATCTCTATTATTGAAAACCCTAGGAAGTAGACTGCACATTAATCCAAATTCTTCCTAAGTTAGTGTCGCAGCCCTTTCAACTAGACATCTGTCAATCTGCAACCTTTTTTCTTAAACCTAATGTCTGTAAAGGCAAAAGCATATGGCACACTTTGGACTCTTAAGAGAGCCTTGGCTGCCTATCAAGAACAGCTGAAAGTCCATAGAAGGTCCACCAAGCTTTCTGTTCATTTACAAATGCAGTCTACTAGCCAACTGGAGAACATGCATTTCCTTCAATTTAAAGTTGGACCTGCCTGGGCATAAGAGTCATGCCTCACAATGTCAAACCTATGGCAATGTCAGTAGCCCACTTGAAGTCGGTCTCATGGAGAGATTTGCAGGATTGCAACTTGGATCAGTTCACACATTCACTTGCACTACCGTCTAGAATAGGACTCCTGATACAGTAGTGGGCTTGGCCCATTCTTTGTTTTCAGGATGTCAAAAACAGATTGGGGTGTTGGTTGTTGTAGTACTTCTGAATTCCTGTTTGTTTGTTTTTCTGTTGAAGGCAGCCTTAAATTAGGGTTGTCCCATATGTGAGGATTCAGCTTGTCCTCAGAAAAGTTACTTAATGTAGCAGGTGTTTAAATTATTCTCAGAGCTTGCAGTAGACTGAGGGGTTGAGCAATGGCAATATGTAGGAACATGCTCTGAGACATTCTCAAAAGCTCTGGAAAGTGTTGGAGAACTTCCTATGTGGACTCTTGTCAGATGTCATCACTTCATATGTGAGAATTTCTATTCAGCTCTCCTCAGAGGACATTTTGTATAGGTAAGGTTTTTTACTGTTAAATAAAAGAGGAAAATATATATTAGCAATCTTACAAAGAGAAGATTTGTTTCATCTTATTTTTCTGTGTTTTGAGAGGCATGCTTGTAGACTTCTAATTGTAAGTAAGAGTTTAAGCACATCAGATGTGGATAATTCATGATGCCAAAAAGTAGGGGAAGCAAGTAGCACATACTCAGAGGAATTCTTCCAATCCCACAGTGTTGCTGGAGAATGTGGTGAAAGCGGTTAACTTAGCAAGGTTTAAAAAAGGTTCTTTTACAATCCCACTTTATTCCGGGACCAATGGGTTATTTCTCTCCACCCGCCAGGGTCTGTAGGAAACCTCAAAACTTCAGAGGCTTTTCCCCCCTCCCTTACATACCTCCTCTCTGAGCATGCGCACAAGTCTTTTCTTCCTACAAAGCCAGGCTGTAGGAGCTCATCTTTTCTGCTCGTGTTCTATTTTGTGATCTTTTAGTATTTTTTGTTCTTGGTTTTCGCCCTCATGCTGTGGAGGTTCCCTGTGGGAGATCGCAGACTGTTGGAGAACGTTTTTCTGAGGTGTTCCCTGCTCAGCAGTAAGCCCTCTGGACAGCCTGCATATCAGATCAGGGCTCTGGGACCTTTCCCTTGGAAGCTAGCTCACCCCAGGTTCATCTGCGAGTGGGTGTAGTGCAAGCTGAGATGGTTCCATAGAGGCATGACTAGGATCGTAGCCAGACTGTGTCCCTCTGCTAGGCATTTGCGCGGCGTGTCCACGGGTGGCGAAGTTCTCTGGCCATGGTGATCAGGCTGGTGGGATGGTCAGAAAACCTGAAATCCAGATTTCCAATTCACTGAGGCAAAGGATCTCCCTGCAAGCTATGTTCAGAAGCATGCAGTCATTCAGCATAATGAGTAAAATGTTTCAGTTTTTCCTGTGAACACGGACCTTGCTGCAACTTCGGTCTCAATCTTCACATTGAAAGTTTGCACAGCACTTCACTGTGGAGTATGATGGGCATTTTTCACTCAGTGTTTGCATCATACGTTCATGGATTTCCTTTGGAGTTTTCTTCTGCAGGAATAGGAACTTCATGACAGTTCGCAGTTCCACACTGGAAAATTCCATTCTTGTACAATCCCGCTCTATTCCTGGACAAGTGGATTATGCATCCCATGTTGTGAGATTGCTTGTAGGAAGCCTCCTTTCCATAATTTTTTCAAACCCTCCCCTTCTGCCATCCCAAAGGGCCTATGCTGAACAGGCAACAGTTCTTTTATCTGTCTACTGTCCTTTACAGCAACCCCCTAGGTATAGCCACTTAAACTTTGAACTGTATGTGTTTGAGGCATTGCTAAATCAACATTGAATGGTAGAGGCTTAAGAGATAAGGAAGTTCTGCCTTTTCACGATGTTTCCTTCAAGTAGTGGTTTTCAGGATGTGGATAAGTGAGGTAACAAAGCAAACCCCCCACCTCAAGCAAACGAGCCTTTTAATTTAGTAGGACACCAATTTCCCTATGTGTTACATACCAAACTTGTGCTGTGCATGTCATTACTTCACATCTACACTAAAGTAATGTGCTCTAAATGCAGAATTTTTATTCCTAGTATACAATAGGCCAGGAGTGAGCAATGTTGATCTTCAAGGGCCAACACTCAGTTGGATTCTCAGGATTTCCCCAATGAATATGCACTGCATCCATTGTATGCACAGATCTCATGGCATATTCATTGGGGAAATACTGAAAGCCTAATTGGGATGTGGCCCTTGAGAACCAAGGTTGCCCCCCCTACGATTTATTTATTTAAAAAATTTATATACCCCCCTGGAGTCTCAGCAGTTTCCAAGATAACATACATAAAAATAGCACATACATAACATTGTACAATAATTCAAAGCAACTCAAGAAGTAGAACCTAAAAACTCCTTGGTATATAGGCCCTAAGACATGTTATTACAAGTTCTCGTTATTTTTCTTAAGGTAGGGGGAGGGGGAGTTCTTATTTTCTGGATATCTACAATAAATTGGTCTTTAGGGAGAGCATCCAGATTTTCACAAAGGTTGACAAATATCCTTGACCTTTTTGGCCAAATGCATTTGTTTGATAACAAATATACATAATCCTTGTAATGTTTACTGTTCATGCCACTTTGTAGCTCTGGAGGACTAGTATTGAGATCCTCTCTAATAAGAAATACTTGCATTGAGAACAGAAGCAGGGGGCAGTTATGCAGCAGATTATCACTGATAGCTTAATTTTTTTATAGATGAATCATAACTCCTGTTGACTGTTCTACTGTTCCAGAAGCCTTTAATATCTACAGCTGCTGCAGACTGCTGATAATCAGAAGGAAGAGCTATGGAAACATTCATAATTGATGGTCCTTTTTGAGCTTCATGCAAAGACCTACTTTCTATAAATGTACAGTTGTCCTGAATGGGAATGCTGAAAATCAGTCTCTGCTTGTTCTAATGTTCTGTTTTTTATAGTTGTAATTAATGTTTACTCTGTAATATAATTCCTTTAATAAAAGTAGTTCTTTGATTTTACATCAAGTTATATGTGGGACAGTTTTCTGGCTGTGTTTTCTTTTTTTTCTTTTTTTTTTCAAGTTTTATCTTTTTTTTATTTTTTAAATCTTTATTCATTTTCAAACTTGCAATAAGTGTGACAATATATTCAAACAAATTAACAATACCGTATTTTCACGTAGATAACGCGCACCCGTGTAAAACGCGCACACGGGTAAAGCGCGCGAAAAACAAATTTATGTACAGAAATTTTTATATACCGCGCACACCCGTATACCGCGCATGCTGCCCGACTCTCCTCTGGAGACCCCGACTCTTTTCGCCCGCCCCGACTCTCCTTTCCCCCTTGAAATCCTGTCCCTACCCTGAAAGCCTGATGCCCCCCCCCCCCCCGACGTCCGATTCACCCCCCCGCAGGACCGCTCGCACCCCCACCCCGAAGGACCGCTCGCACGCACCCGCACCCCCACCCTGAAGGACCGCTCGCACCCCCCCCCGAAGGACCGCTCGCACCCCCACAGCCTCGCCCCCCCCCCTCCCCCATGGAGAAGCTGTCTACCTTGTTTCCGGATGCCAGCGAGCCCAGCTGTTTCCTCTGCCGGCGGTCCCGCCCCTTCGCTGAGCCCTGCAGCGCTACTTTTTCTTCCGGCGGTCCCGCCCTTTCTCTGACATCAGAGAAAGGGCGGGACCGCCTGAAGAGGAAGCAGCGCAGCACAGGGCTCTGAGAAGGGGCAGGACCGCCGGCAGAGGAAGCAGCTGGGCTGGCATCCGGAAACAAGGTAGACAGCTTCTCCATGGGGGAGGGGGGAGGCTGTGGGGGTGCAAGCGGTCCTTCGGGTGGGGGTGCGAGTGGTCCTTTGGGGTGGGAGTGCGAGCGCTCCTTCCGGGTGATGAATCGGGGGGGGGGGGGACTATGTAAAAAAAAATTTGTATAACGCGCAAGGGTATGCGCGGTTTGTAAAAACCACGTATAACGCGCGCGTTATATGCTAGAAAATACAGTAAATATATCACTTAATAATCATCAATGGTAAAAATGATATGCTCTTATCTCCCACCCTTTCCACCCTTTCTTATCATATAAGATAATTTAAGGGTTTACAGGTTCAAAGATCTTAATATGTATGTATACACTGGAAGAGGAATAGGTAAGATTGCCTCAGAGTTAGTGTCTTAAACACTTCAGTTGAAAGGAAGCTCTGAAGTTGAGGGAGCATAGGATGAAGATAAAAGGATTGACATGAGTATAGAATTTTTTTTGAAAAATTTATTTATTCAATTTTCTATACCATTCTCTCGGGAGCTCAGAACTGTTTACATTAATTTATTCAGGTACTCAAGCATTTTTCCCCATCTGTCCTAGGGTGGCTCACAAACTATCTAATGAACCTGGGGCAGTGGGATTAAGTGACTTGCCCAGGCTCACAAGGAGCACCATGGGTTTGAACCCACAACCTCAGGGTGCTAAGGTTCTGCACCACAGAGGTGATAGAGAAAACAGCTACATCTGACGTCAAAGCATGGAACAAAACGTGGGATCTCTAAGGGAGAAGAAAGGATATTGGCCATATGTGTTTATCTTCATCATTTTATCCATAAGAGCCAGCTCTTTGGGTGCTAAGAGTACCCAAGCATCCTGTGTTCAAGGAGGGGTAATTTCCATTGAATTAACACCCCCTCCCCACACAATCATTTTTGAAAAGTTGGTTGCTATGATTTTCTCGGATTTAACATTTAAGCAGCTGACTTCTGTTTTCCTAAAGCAGTCTCCATTTGAAGACTTTCATGCTTGAATCTTTTGTAGATTCTGTAACTGCCTAACATAGTTTATAGGGTTGTCTTCTCTTAGCTCTAAGTGAACACTTATAACTATACTCTTGACTTTGTATTATTGGCACTCGCATAACATTCTCCCATCATTTTTTGGGGTCTAGGATGGTCCAGCATGGCCATTTCAGAGCAGCCAGTTTAGCGGAGCCCTTTCTTTGTGGCATTTAGACTATGGCCGTTTTAGCAGGGGTCCTTTCATAGCAGAAAATGCAATGATTTTAAGTCTACCATTGCCAAATTTACCCTTTCCCAGCATGATGCAGGAAGTTGATGGTAGACTTAAAACCATTATCATATTGGTAAATGATGTTCATAGCGCTGTGATGAAAGGGCCCCCGTTTTAATGGCCATGATGAAAAGACTACGATGAGTGGTCCCATTCCGCATTTTCTATCCTTTCAGCCTTTTTCTTTTACACTTGATTTTTACCTTTGCTTACATAAATTGACTTTCTAGTGCAAAAGGCATATGAATCTTGTGGATTGTGTATCTTTACTCGTGAGTTTGTATAGAAGTCCACATCTACATTTTTGACTCCTATGTTCCAGCTCTGCCCTCCTCAGTTCTAACTTCACACAAGTTGAAAGTGTCTTCTGCTCCGCACTTTGGTTTTAGTTTTTACTCTGACCGCTTTAAAGCATACCCAGCACTCATGGGTCACCTCTGCCATGGTGGAGACACAGTTACACCCGAGATGTAGTCTGTTGCAGGACACCTACTTGGACCTACTTGCTATGACTCGGACCATTCCCCTCAAAGCATTTGCTCGCCCCCTAGTATGTTAGACACTTGGAGCTTGAGTATAGGCTGTCCGGCACTGATGTCAGTTTGAAGGGCTTTATCTGGTGCTGGCTGTCTCCCCCTGAAGAGGGATAGGACTGTGGGGTTTCAGGGATTCAAGACTCTAACCCAGTCTGAGTTGTAGCCAGAACAAACAAGCAATGACTTCTTGAATTTTGATACTTTATTTATTTTTTTTTTCTTGTCTGAGGCAGTGAAGTCTCCGCCATTACCAGCTTGCTTCTGAGCTGAGAGGCACAGCACCTGTTGCACTGTGAGTATTTCCCATTAATCTCTGATGCTTGTCGGAGTAATCTCTAAAAGTGCCTTTTTGAGGTTTCTGAGACCAGACAACGAGTTGCCCACATCTGAAAATACCTTCCCTGAATTTTTTGTTCTTGGATTTGATTGATTTTGTCTGTTTTTTGGCATTCACATGCAGCTGCGGTAGCCATCTTGTATTCTTCGGCTCAATTTTAAAAGCTTCTGCCTCAGAAACTTTTGTTTTCTTACAAAAACAAGAAGGATGGACTCTTATGCCAGAATTGTGCCAGATGGGCACCTAAGGAGTGAGGCACACATCGGGGGGGGGGGGGAGGGAAACAAGTGCTAAGTGCAACCTCTGGCCACCTGAACACCTCTGAGAACTAAGAGGATGCTTTTTCTGGCAATTGTCCCTCTATAACTTCCTCAGACAGCGCATCTGCCTAGTCTGTGAAACGCCGGTGTGGTTATGGTTTATTAATCTTGTTATGTGTGGAGCCCAGATTTAGACCATGGGGGCAGGAGGTAGTGCCCTCACCAGGGGTTTACCCCGAATTTGGTCAGCTAATGTTTCATGCTTATATGTGATACCAGAGCCATATGCCCCTTAAAGTGGGCATTCTGCTTCCCGTGAGCAGGTTCTTTTGACTCAACATACTTCCCCTCTAATTGCAGTTTGGCCTAAGGAGGTGGTGGAGCAGCTGGAGAGAGATGAGGTGTAACTATTTTGATATAAAAACGGTATAGAAATTTTTAAAATAAATCTTCCCCCAGTTTATTCTAGAAGGAGTGGATTACATAGATGATGCTCTGTATGACATCTTTAGGGTTCTAAGTAAGTCCTCGGCCTTGTCTGTGTCTACCCGGAGAATGCTCTGGATCAGACAGAGGGCAAGAGACTCAGCTTAAGGCCACTTGCCCTTTAAGGGACAGATGTTCTTTGGAAAAGGTCTAAACAATCTCAGGGCCTGTGTGGCAGATCAATGGCCTAAATCTCTTCCTGATAGTCGACATCAGACTTCGAGGGGGGGGGGTCTTGTTCTTTTTGAGGTTCCCGACCCTTCTGGCAAAGATCTCAAGTGACACTAAACTGTTCAAAGTTGTTAAAACGCATGCGGATTGTGAAAAATTGCAGGTGGATCTTAGGAAATTGGAAGACTGGGTGTCCAAATGGCAGATGAAATTTAATGTGGACAAATGCAAAGTGATGCACATAGGGAAGAATAAACTTGAATCACAGTTACCGGATGCTAAGGTCCACCTTGGAGATTAGCACCCAAGAAAAGGATCAGGGTATCATCATAGACAATACAATGAAGCCTTCCGCCCAATGTGCAGTGGCAGCCAAGAAAGCATACAGGATGCTAGGAATTATTTAAAAAGGGATGGTTAACAAGACTAAGAATGCTATAATGCCTCTGTATTGCTCCATGGTGCGACCTCATCTGGAGTACTGCATTCAATTCTGGTCTCCTTAACTCAAAAAAGATATAGTGGCCCTAGAAAAGGTTCAAAGAACAGTGGCCAAGATGGTAAAGGAGATGGAACTCCTCTTGTATGAGGAAAGACTAAAACAGGGCTCTTCAGCTTGGAAAAGAGACGGCTGAGGGGAGATATGATTGAAGTCTACAAAATCTTGAGTGGAGTAGAACGGGTACAAGTGAATTGATTTTTCACTCTGTCAAAAATTACAAAGACTAGGGGACACTCGATGGGACAGGGAAATACTTTTAAAACCAATTGGAGGAAATTTTTTTTCACTCAGAGAATAGTTAAGCTCTGGAAAGTGTTGCCAGAGGATGTGGTAAGAGCGGAAAGCGTAGCTGGTTTTAAGAAAGGTTTGATAAGTTCCTGGGAGAAAAGACATGGGGGAAGTCACTGCTTGCCCTGTATCAGTAGCATGGAATGTTGCAACTCCTTGGGTTTTGGCCAGGTACTAGTGACCTGGATTGGCCACCGTGAGAACGGGCTACTGGGCTTGATGGACCATTGGTCTGACCCAGTAAGGCTGTTCTTGTTATGTTCATTCTCCTGCCCCTCAATATCTCTCCTCGCTTCTCTCTCCTTATACACTTCCCTGAGAACTCCGTTCCTAAGGTGAGTCACTCTTAATGTTACCCTTCTCCTCCACTGCCAATTCCAGACTTTGTTCCTTTCATCTAGCTGCCCCCTATGCCTGGAATAAATTACCCAAGTTTGTCCGTCAAGCCCCTTCCCTTCCTTTGTTTAAAAGCAGACTGAAAACCCACTTTTTGATATAGCTTTCAATCCTTAACCCTACTCCTCTGCCCTCCAACCCAGCCAGCTGATTAACCGTTCCCCTTAACTGTAGCCCTGACATCCTGTTTGTCTTGCCTGTTTAGATTGTAAGCTCTTTCAAGCAGGGACTGTTTTCTTATTCTTTGTGACTCTTTACAGCGCTGCGTGTGTCTGGTAGTGCTATAGAAATAATTAGTAGTAGTAGCAGTAGATCTATTAGAGCCTTCGCATAGAGGGCATTCTCCGGCGCCAGACAGAGAGGCGGGGAATCAGGCACTCACCAGGAATGGCTCAGCATCTGATAGGAGAAGCTAAGAAAACACAATGATTCTAGGCTGGTAAATAACCCACCTAGAGTAGGGGGTTGTCTCATGGAACACTAATAGGCCTGGGCTGTAATCTCTTTGGACTAGTGGGTGCTGGACATTATCTGAGAGGGCTACAAGTTGGAGTTTGCCTCTACTCTTCTGGATTTCTTGTCAACTCACCTTGCAGTTGCTCAGACTTAGAGTTTGGGTGACGGTAAAACACTTAATGGCCATAGGGGTATTGCAGTAAGGGCCAGAAAGATATTCAGGTTTGGGCAGATACTCCATGTACTTCATCATGCCCAAGAAAGATTCGGATAACTGGAGGCCCATTCTGGACCTCAAGTTAGTAAATTCAATCAGGATACCATGGTTCCAGATGGAGACAGTCCGCTCAGTGATAGGCCTCTATTAAATCCAGCGAGGTAAGGAACTCCCCTGGCCCTACTGAGGCTATCTCTATAGTCCGATCTTTCTACCACACAGAAAATTCCTGAATTTTCATGTAATCGGCCAGCATTTTCAAGCACCCCATACCTTCACTAAGGGTGATGGTAATGGCATACCTATGACAGAGGATCTAAGTCCATCCTTACCTGGAGACTCCAGGGAGCCCTTTGCAGGTTGCTAGTTATATCCACTGACTCCGGATTTCCAAGAGCCACTTGTCCTGTCTAAAGTGGGCACACTAGTGGTGCACGTAACCAAATGTTTTCTCCCTAGTGAAGGTGGAGTAATTTTAAAGGATGCACAAGATTGGAGGATGGATTGAGGTCTTGACTCTGGGGCTCAAGGTGGAGGCAGCGTCTTCCTTTGCTATACGTACCTGCCATATATCCTGTGTGAGGCTTTGCCTGCGGAGGAGGATGCCTATCCCCCAGTTGCTAATTTCAGGGGTAGATTATGTAACGGATGTTCTCCATGATATGTTCAGAGTCTTGAGAAGTTTCTGCTTATTCTATCTCTGCCCATAGATTGCTATGGATCAGGCAATGAGCGGAGCTTTCTGCTTTTAAGGATACTTTGAGTCTGTCCTCATATGTCTTTGTCATAAAGCGAATAGGAACAGAATTAAAGTTCTCAATATGTATGCTTTGGAGGAAATATGGAAGAGGGGAGTTTTGATAGACATTTAAATACCTATGTGGCATAAGAAGAACATAAGAATAGCCTTACTGGGTCAGACCAATGGTCCATCAAGCCCAGTAGCCCGTTCTTACGGGGGCCAATACAGGTCACTAGTACCTGGCCACAACCCAAGGCATAGCAATATTCCATGCTAACAATCCAGGGCAAGCAATAGCTGCCCCCCTGTCTTTGTCAATAACAGACTATGAACTTTTACTCCAGGAACTTGTCCAAACCTTTCTTAAAATCAGCTATGCTATCCGTTCTTACCACAACCTCTTTCATTTGAACGCACTGAGTTGCAAAGAACATCTGCTACAGGTCAGTAACTTGGTTTTACTGAGATGGTTTTATTCCCTACTAAACCACACAATTTAAGTTTCTACAAAAAGTGAAGTCTTCAGTCATAGATGAAAGAATAAGCAAGTAGTGGAGAAAAAAACCTCAACAAGCTACTACTATTAATTATTTCTAAAGTGCTACCTGAGGTGCACAACGCTGTACAGAGTTACAAATGAGACAGTCCCTGCTCGAAGGAGTTTACAATCTAAACCGACAAGACAAACAGGATGCCATGGATACAGTTAGGGGGAATGGTTAATCTGCTGGCTAAGGCAGTGTGCAGTAGGGTTATGGACTGAAGGCTACATCAAAAAGGTAGGTTTCCAGTCTGCTTTTAAACAAGGGAAGGGATGTGGCAGACAAACTCAGGTAGTTTATTCCAGGCATATGGGGCAGCTAGATGAAAGGAATGAAGTCTGGAATTGGCAGTGGAGGAAAAGGGTACAGCTAGAAGCAGCTGATCTGAGGAATGGAGTAGTCTACTGCCAGCATCCTTTTGCCAGGGGTGACATTCCAAACGTATCTGTTTCCATGTACCAGCCCTGTCCTCTAGTTACTTGTGAATTCCATACTTGGAAGGAGGGAGGTGAGGAGGCAGTGTTTATAGAGCCACAGCTAGATATTGCCTTTTTGCTGTGAGCCAGCATTTTGTTCAGTACTTCTGGATTTGTTGCCAGCAGCCTGGGGCAAAGGAGGGAGTTTCCAGATAGCAAATTAGTAATAAAAGACTGAGGGCCATTTTTCTAAGCATACAAATCAACTACAAAACTGGTTCTAAAAAATGTGCACATATGCATTATTTTCTAAATACCATATCTCAAGTAGATTGGCTGAATTAATCCCTAACTCTCATTTACTTTATAGAATAAACTAATCTGTGTATTGCATGTGCTGAGGAGACAACCTTGGGGCACCCAGCCTAAATGAACAATGGGATGATACTTATCATGATGCACAGGCTTTAACACGTTGCAGTAAATGCAAAATGTTGCATCAGGTTAATTTCTGGGAAAGAAAATTACTTTACTGTTCTCCGCCCTGCTACATTTGCCAGAGTTTACAGAAGAAAATATGCAGGGCCAATTATCATTTAGTATGATTGCTTATATTTTGTTCGATTTAAGTTTTTTTCTTTCAGCTTCAAAAATACAGAATGGAATATTTTATGCTGTTCCTGTCTACAAACAACTGAGAGATGTGACAAGCCTAATTCCATTCATCAGAATAACCTGGTTTAGAGAAAGACACAGGGACAAATTTTTCCCCGTCCCTACGGGAACTCATTGTCCTGTCCCGGCGAGTTCTTTTCCTGTCCCTGCAAACTCTGTCCTCATCTGCACAAGCCTCAAACACTTCACTTTAAAATCATAAGTGTTTGAGACTTGTGCAGTTAAGACAAAGCTTACAGGAATAGGAATAGGACAGGGACAGGAACTTGTGGGGACGGAACAGGGAAATTGAGTTTGCATGGACAGGGAAAAATTTGTTCCCATGTCATTCTCTTACCTGGTTGTCTCCAAGAATTTTTTTTAATATACAGTACAAAACAGTTGAGTTTTTGTCTCCCACATAATACTTTATATTAGTTCAATGTGGATAACAATTCACAAGAGACTGGAGTCATTCCAGGATTAACTTAAATAGTTGAAATACACTGATACACTGATTTCTAACTAAAACATTAGGAGGGGCATTTTTGATAGGATGTCTAAGTCTGACTTTGGACGTTTCCCACAAAATATCCAAAAGTCGGGGGGGGGGGGAGGGGGAATGTCCATTTATGAAACTGCTAGACGTCCAAATGTTGTTGGGGGGGAGGGGGTTTAAATGACCTACTTGGACATCTTGGCTGTCAGGACATCCAATCTTAGAATGCCTAACTTTGTTCACCTTTTTCAACCACAAAACCGTCCAAATCCAGTCTATTTGGATGTGGGAGGGGCCAGCATTGTAATTGACTGGCCATCCAGACATGCCAACAGAGCAATGGGGCACTGCTGTAAACTTCACATAAAGGGTGCCAGATGTACATCTCACCATCACTCCCTTATAATTTCTAGTGAGCCCTCCAAAACCTTCTATACCCACCTGTCTGCCATCCCAGTAACCTTTATGGCAGTATAATAGGGATTTGGTGGCCTCACATAAATGAAGTGATTAGAGTAGTTTATAAGCCTGGATCCTTCTCTATATTTCACTAACCCACCTACCAAGCTATTTAAGACACCTGTGTGCTGCTCTACTAGGCTTTCCCATACCAGGTGCTGCTGTTCTAGAGATAAGTATGTACTGTTTCATTCAGATCTTTGTGAGATAGGAGGGGATCAGTGACTACTGGGGGGGGGGGCATCTGGTCAATTTGGGTACCTTTTTAGCACTTAGATATTTTTAAAACCGGTCTAGCCTCAGATGTCTAAGTTCCATCCTGGACATCTTGGAAAATGTTCAGTTATCACCTCAAGATGTCCAAGTGCTAAGCCTGCTCAAAGCCTGTCCATGACAAAAAAACCAGGGGAAAACAACACCACAAATACAAATATACAGGAACCAGAGTGGAATTGTTCAGATAAGAATGATGTGTGACAAAAAAGTGGTCCTCCGATTTGTCTGGTTATACGAATATCTTTATTGTTCAAACATTAAAATGACAAATTCACCAACTCAATGACTCGACTCGACATGGCCGAAACATGTACATGTCAAGTCAAGTCATTGAGTTGGTGAATGTGTCATTTTGATGTTTGAACAATAAAGATATTCATATAACCACAGCTCCTCAAATCTGGAATTCACTCCCACTTAATATAAGAGAAGAAAAATCATTGAGCAAGTTTAAAAGCCTCCTTAAGAGCTGGCTTTTCAAGGATGCTTTCCAATAGATTTGTTCCAACCTATAATGGTTCTAGGAAGATGAACCAATAGCTATTCAAGGACACCAATAGATCCAATAGATCTTCCCTACCTATAATGGTTCTAGGAAGATGACTCAATAGAATTAAGCAGGTACAGGTTCCCCAACCCTATGTGTCTTTCGACTTTCCCCGTGTTTTATTTTTACTTTTAATTTTTTTGTTTTTTTTAATTGTATTTATGCCAATCGCTATTAGCCCCCTCCCTCTTATATGTTTTACTGTATTAGTATTGAATATTATTGGTGTCTGTTTTATTATTTTACCTAATTTTTGAATTTATGTAAATCGCATTGGATTGGGACTATGCGAGTTAATCAAAGAAATTAAATAAACTTGAAACCAGACAAATCGGAGGACCACTGTGTCATTTTGATGTTTGAACAATAAAGATATTCGTATAACCAGACAAATCGGAGGATCACTTTTTGTCACACATCATTCTTATCTGGACAATTCCACTCTAAAGCCTGTCCATATCATACCTCCAAAATGCCCCCATGTACTCTGAATACACAGCATCTAAGAAGCCTAGCTAGACATCCAGAAAGTTGGCTTCAAAAATTGACACTTGGACATTTTGATGAGAAAAATGTGCTGATTTGTGCCATTTTTTGGATATTTTACATAAGAACATAAGAAGTGCCTCCACTGGGTCAGACCAGAGGTCCATCGTGCCCAGCGGTCCGCTCCCGCGACGGCCCATCAGGCCCATGACCTGTGAAGTGGTTTCTGACTATTCTTATAACCTACCTCTATTTCTATCTGTACCCCTCAATCCCCTTATCCTTTAGGAACCTATCTAAACCTTCCTTGAACCCCTGTAGCGTGCTCTGGCTTATCACAACCTCCGGGAGCGCGTTCCATGTGTCTACCACCCTCTGAGTAAAAAAGAACTTCCTAGCATTTGTTCTAAACCTGTCCTTTTTCAATTTCTCCGAGTGCCCCCTTGTACTTGTGGCTCCCCACAGTTTGAAGAATCTGTCCCTGTCTACCTTCTCTATGCCCTTCAGGATTTTGAAGGTTTCCATCATGTCTCCTCTAAGTTTCCGCTTTTCCAGGGAGAATAGCCCCAGCATTTCTAACCTGTCAGCGTATGAGAAGTTTTCCATACTTTTTATCAGTTTTGTCGCTCTTCTCTGGACTCCCTCAAGTACTGCCATGTCCTTTTTGAGGTACGGCAACCAGTACTGGACACAGTACTCCAGATGTGGGCGCACCATTGCCCGATACAGCAGCAAGATGACTTCCTTCGTCCTGGTCGTGATACCCAACATTCTGTTCGCTTTCTTTGAGGCTGTCGCAACTGTGCTGATGCTTTCAATGTTGTGTCCACCATCACCCCCAGGTCTCTTTCAAAGTTGCTCAATGCAATGATCCCCCCATTTTATAGTTGAACATCGGGTTCTTTTTCCCTACATGCATGACCTTTCATTTCTCAATGTTAAAACTCATTTGCCATTTTCTTGCCCACTCTTCCAATCTCGTTAGGTCCCTTTGCAGGTCTTCACAGTCTTCCGTGGTTCTAACCCTGCTGCAGAGTTTGGTGTCGAATGCAAATTTGTTGTGACTTGTATTTATATATACGAAAAATTTAATAAAAATGATTTTTAAAAAAAAATCTATTCCTGGCCTCTGCAACTAGCCAGTGTTGGGAGATCAAAAAAGGTCACATTAATATATTTTTTAGTGGAGTAAATAAGTCTAACTGCAGCATTTTAACAATTTGTAACTTCTTCAGTAAAGACTTAACCCATGAATGCACAATTACAATAATCAAGCCTCGACAATAAGAGAGTTTGGACTATTAATATCATTTTTTTAACATAATATTTCATAATCTGTAGCAGTTTTTTAAAATAAAAAATGAATTCTTAACCATATTATTCACTTGATTTTCCATAGAGAGTTGATTATCCACCTGAATTCCCAGAATTTTCACAGAAGAATCAAAACTATGAGCCCCTTTTATCAAGCTGAGCTAGAGGTTTTTAGCACGAGCTGGTACAGTAAATGCTCCAGCGCTCATAGAATTCCTATGAGCGTTGGAGCATTTACTTCACTGGTCCACTCTAAAAACCACTAGTGCAGCTTGATGAAAGAGTAGGTATGAGAGCTATCCGCAACAAGAAACTTTCAGTCAGAAGCCAGTAATACATATTTGGTCTTTTCTCTGTCTTCAATGTATGCGATGATATCTACACAAAACATAATTTGAATCAATGTATTATTCCAGTCCTTTGATGCAGGCGGCAAAATTATAATATTATCTGCATAAATCAGTGATACCAAACCCAAAATTTCCAATTTAGATCTCAGCAACTGTAACATATTAAACAATATGCAGGACAAAGGAGATCCCCAAGGCAAGTCCATTGCTTTAACAGCAAGGAATATTTTAACACTTACGCTATTGAGCCATTTTACATTTTAAAATATGGTCAAACTTTCCAATGCCACAGATTAGACGTGCAGCGGCATTCTGGACTATCTGTAAGGCCTTATTTTATGCTAATGTAATCCCCAAATAAAGGGCATTATAGTAATCTTGTTTTGAGATGATTGTTGTCTGTACCACAACTAAAATTGTATCCTGACTTCATCGACTTTAACCTACTCAAAAGGCGCATATGAAAGAACATAGCTTTCACTACCACTAACACCTGATCTTTCATACCGATAGCACAATCCAGCCAAACTTCTAAGATTTTCAACTTCTTATATACAACAAGCACCTGAATATTAACTACGACCTATCTTGGCCAATGAGGATCTTCCTTCCTTCCTTCCTATTAACATCACATCGGACTTTGAAAGATTCGGAACTAATTTATGAGTTATCATCCATTCGCCTACAACCTTCATACATTCTGTCAATTTTTCATGCAACTTAGTACTCCATTCCTTCATAGGGAAGAAAAATTGTATATCATCTGTTTATATGCGATAAGCCACACCTATTTTCTGAAAAACAGTACCCAGCGATGATAGATAAAGATTAAACAAAAGAGTTGAAAGTGCAGACCCTTGTGGAACACCTTTACTCCTAGGTTTGGTGTCAGGCAGTTGACCTCTACTTTGTACCTTTATAAGCCATAAGCTGATCCTGAAAATAAGATGTAAAGCATTAAAGCACAATTCCCCCAATACCCATTTTTTTCAGATTCTGTAACAAGATATTAATGTCAACTGAATCAAATGCGGATGACACGTCCAGTGAGACAAAATATATTGTTTTATTCACATCCATCCACCTTTTCAGTTCATCAACAATTGTTACTAATGACGAATCAACACTATAGCCAGCACTAAAAACCAAATTGATAGTGATCGAGACTATTTTCTCTTTCTATAAAAGCATCAAAGCATTAGAAAGCTGTGTAGTTCAGTAAGTAAATCATTCTGGCCTAATCCCAGAAAAATATTGTGGTTTTTGTCATCACAACATTTCTGTGCAACCATTTCTGTGTGTGAGATTCTTATCACTCCCATCACCCCTAATTATCATTATGTTTATGAATCCTTAAATTCATGTATTTAAAATATTTCATTGTTCCAAAAGATCCCTGTAATAGGTCTTCTGATTCCGGATTGGTTTCCAAAAAGTTCTGGGTCCATTATCCAGAGGCAGTAGGAGTAGCAAATAATACACATAGAAAGGGAACTCCTGTCTCTGTGTATATGTGCACTATCAACATACTTAAGCATATCCAGTAAAACATCCTTTCTCATGGTAAAATGCAGTCTCAACACTATGCCCTCTTTATTTAATGTTAATCAAGTTGATTGTTTCTTGGTGTTCTTAATCATGATTTTTTTCCCCTAAGGCTTCCCCCTGCTGACCTGTGTCAGGAACATCACCCTAAAGCACAAAAATAGAATCTAACGAAATCTGCAGTAGAACAAGCAGCAAGCAAAAAACAAAACGAAAACTGCAGACCATGTACAGGATGCAGGCAATGTTTATTATACCATTAGTAAAATGCAGTGAATATACAACCTTATTACCAACCAAGGGACCCGACACGGTCCGTGTTTCAGACAACACACCTTCCTCAGGGGTCCATGGTGGATAAGGTATTGAAACAAACCGCAATAAAAAGATATCAAACGAACGCCTGTGTAACTCTGATGCTCAAAATAAAAGTAAAAATGAACGTGCATCATTGTTATTTTATTGTGGTTTGTTTTAATACCTTATCCACCATGGACCCCTGAGGAAGGTGAGTTGTCTGAAACACGAACCGTGTCAGGTCCCTTGGTTGGTAATAAGGTTGTATATTAACTGCATTTTACGAATGGTATAATAAACATTGCCTGCATCCTGTACATGGTCTGCAGTTTTCATTTTGTTTTTTGCTAGGAACTTCACCCTGTCACAGTAGGCTGGAATGCTATGAACTGATTATGAGGACTTTCTTAGAGATCAGACTCCACAGATGACCCTTGAGTGCTTAACCCTCAGTAAGCCTGGTTCTAAGAAAGAGGTTGTAGAGGCTCAGCATTAAAGATAGTTTTCACAGCAACCTGTAAACTACAGTCTGCCCCTGCCCACCCAAACCTAGACTCAAATTACTCATACTACTCTTAAATTATCCTCCACATTTCCCCAGCTGATCTTAACAAGGACAATCTCCACAAACCAGAAACACCTAACCCCCAAACCCTTTCACCAGATCTAAAAACTCACCCTTTCTCCACACCTGAAGAGGTACTAAGGGAGGATCTGCTCTGCTAAGGACAAGAAACATCAATTGAAATATCTTGCCTGCTGACATTCAAACTTGGGAAAGGCAAACTTCGGTTTCAGCAGATTATTTCATTGTAGTTCTCTTTTTTAGCTCAGCAAAATCAGTTAGGTAATAGTGTAGCCTTTAGAGTCTCTCTTAGGGTTTCATACAAAAAAATGTTTTAGTCTAGACTGGTATTTTAAGTTGCATTTCAGGGCATTAGATCTGATTAGGGCACAAATAACTGTTGAGAAAAGTCTGTGTTTGGTGTTAATTCTCTCCCATCCATCCCAAGGCAGAGCTTTTTGATTTATAGGCTCTTCAGCCAACCAAGAGCTGGGCATTGTTTTGGTAGGATTTTTCTGCTCTTTTTTTCTTCCAGGTGTAAGTACTTCTGTAACCACAGTATGGCTGGGAAATAATGTGTCACCAAAACTGCTGCTCAGGTTACAGCTTCTGTCTCTGTGCAGACAGAAAATGTTACCCAAGCAGAGGGAGTGGTTTCATGTGCAAGCTGTCTTCAACTTGAATCCCTCATGAAGAAAGTAAAGGAACTGAAAGAGGAAGTGGCAAGACTGAGAAGCATTTGTGAGAATGAGAGGTACATCGATGAAATGGTACAGCAGTGGGGAAGAAGAGGCAGTGCTGAGGGAGGATGGCTGGACTTAGATTACGGAACCCTGCAAGTTTGGTACTATGACTCCACCTGCCCTTGAAGTGAAGAAATGGTATGCAGCCCTGGAAGTGGAGGAGATGATAGCATCCTAGGGAGAGGAAGGGCCAAAGCTTGAAATCTCAAAAATTACTAGATCCGTGACTACTACGAGGTGCAAGATAGTGGTGGTTGATGATTCCCTTCTGAGAGGTACAGAAGTGTCCATCTACAAACCAGACATGATGACTCGGTAGGTATGCTGTCTGCCTGGTGCCAAAATCCAAGATATTACAGAAAGCTTGCCGAGACTCATCTAGCCTGAGGACTATTATCTGATGCTGCTCATCTACTTTGGCACTAATGATACTGCCAGGTACCCCTGTGAATGTATCAAAAGTGACTCTGTGGCTCTGGGAGAGAAGGTGAAGCAGTCAGGTGCGCAGGTGGTATTCTCTTCCATCCTCCTTGTCAAGGGTAAAGGCCAGGGCAGAGAAGCTCGCATACTGGAGATGAATGTGTGGCTATGTGGATGATGTTGTCAAGAATGTTTTGGCTTCCTGGACCATGAGATGATTTTCCAAGGGCTGCTGAGCAGAGATGGTATGCATCTATCAAAGAAGGGAAGAAGTGTCTTTGGCAGGAGGCTGGCTAATCTACTGAAGAGGGCTTTAAACTAGAAGCAATGTGGCAGGATGATCAAAATCCCCGAGTCAATATAAGCCCTCAGGTAAGTAAATCACGAAATACCTTTACATGGATGGGAAAAAGGGACAATGTCTAGAAAGCATTATATACCAATGCTTAAAGTATGGGAAACAAGATTCTGGATCTAGAAGCTGTGATGGAAGAAGATGAGTTGGATATAGTGGCAATCACGGAGACATAGTTTACAGAGACCCATGATTGGGATGTAGTTATACTGGGCTATAATCTGTTCAGGAAAGACAGGGTAGGAAGAAAAGAAGGGAGATTAGCGTTATATGTAAAAGATCATATTAAAGCCACAAAAATGCCAGATATGCAGGGCAAGGAAGAGGCACTGTGGATCAATTTGGAAAGAGGGAATGGTAAATAAATTTACATTGGTGTATATTTACTAGTAGACATCAAGAATACAGTATATCTAAAAAAGGGGAAGTTTTACTAATAGGTGATTTTAGCATGCCAGATGTTGATTGGGGTATCCCTATTGCGAGGTCTTCTAGAAGCAGGGAGATACTGGATTCTCTACAAGAAGAACTGTTCCAGCAGTTGGTAATGGAACCCATGCAAGATGGGGTCATACTGGACTTAATGTTTACAAACAGGGAATGTGTTTCTGATGTTACAGTGGGCGATCATCTGGCATCCAGTGATCACTGCATGGTATGGTTTAATATTAAGACATGTATAGAGAGTTTCTAGACTTTAAAAACACTAACGATGTTGGGATGGGGGATTACGTCAAGGAATTGTTGTCTGGACAGGAATGTCTGGAAGGAGTAGAAATGCAATGGGCAAAATTGAAAGGAGTAAGGGTGACAGACCTTTTTGTGAGCCAAGTAAGTAAAAGTAAGAGGAAAAGAAGGCCACTTTGGTTCTCAAAAGTAGTAGCTGAGAAGGTAATGAATAAAAGGTTAGCTTTCATAAACTACAAAAGATCGCAGAAAGAGGAAGACAGGCAAAAATATCTGGAAAAGTTAAAAGAGGCTGGTTGAGTACTCAGGAAAGCAAAGATTCAAATGGAAAAGAAAATAGCTGATATGGTAAAACAGGGAGACAAGATCTTTTTTAGATATACTAGTGATAGGAAGAAATGCAAAAGTGGCATTGTGAGACTCAAAGGTGAAGAGGAGAAATATGTAGAACAGTGGTTCCCAACCCTGTCCTAGGGGACCCCCAGCCTGTTAGGTTTTCAAGATATCCCTAATGAATATGCATGAGAGAGATTTGCATATAATGGAAGTGACAGGTATGCAAATCTCTCTCTTGCATATTTATTAAGGATATCTTGAAAACCCAACTGGCTGGGGGTCCCCCAGGACAGGGTTGGGAACCACTGATATAGAAGCTGATAAAGAAAAGGCTGAATTGCTTTACAAATATTTCTATTCTATGTTCACGGCTGATGCACCGGGATTGGGACCGCAGAAGACAAACACAAATAGGGATGGAGGAGTAGTAGACCCTGATTGATTTTCAGAGGGCTGTTTTTGTGAGGAGCTAGCTAAATTAAAGGTAGATAAAACGATGGGTCCGGATGGTGTACATCCAAGGGTACTGAAGTAACTTAGGGAAGTTCTGGTGGCTCTACTGACTGATCTTTTCATTGCTTCTCTAGAGTCGGGAATAGTACTGGAGAACTGGAGAAGAGCAGATTTGGTCTCTCTATACAAAAGTGGAAGTAAGGAATTACAGGCCGGTACATTTGACTTCTATGATAAGCAAATTAATGGAAATGCTTTTAATACACAGAATAGTGAATTTTCTGGAATCTGGTGTATTACAGAACTAGAGGAAACATGGATTCATTAGAAGTAGGTCTTGTCAGACAAATCTGATCAATTTCTTTGACTGGGTGGCCAGAGAATTGGATACTCTGCAATGAGAGGGCATAGGATGAAGTTAAGAGGTGATAGGCTCCGGAGTAATCTAAGGAAATATTTTTTTACAAAAAGGGTGGTAGATGCATGGAACAGTCTCCCAGAAGAGGTGGTAGAGACAGAGACTGTGTCTGAATTCAAAAGGGCCTGGGATAGGCATATGGGATCTCTCGGAGAGAGAAAGAGATAATGGTTACTGTGGATGGACAGACTAGATGGGCCATTTGGCCTTTATCTGCCATTATTTTTCTATGTTTCCATGTTTCTAGAGGGAGTGCGCTAGATGTGGTGTATTTAGATTATAGTAAAGCCTTTGACCCATTTCCATACAGGCATCTAATAAATAAACTGAGTGCCCTCGGGATGGGTCTCAAAGTGATGGGCTGGGTCAAGAACTGGTTGAGTGGAAGGCAACAGAGGGTAGTGATCAATGGAGATCGCTCTGAGGAAAGGGATGTTACCAGTGGTATGCCTCAAAGGTTCTATTCTTGAGCCTGTTCTTTTTAACATTTTTATAAGCTGAAGGGTTGTCGGGTAAGATTTGCCTCTTTACAGATGATATCAATATCTGCAATAGAGTAGTGGTATGGTGCTACTCTTTGGGTTTTTGCCAGGTACTAGGGACCTGGATTGGCTACTGTGAAAACAGGCTATTGGGCTTGATGGACCATTGGTCTGACCCAGTAAGGCTATTCTTATGTTCATCCTGGATGGTTTGAATAACATGAAGAAAGACCTAGTGAAGCTTGAAGAATGGACTGCAATTTGGCAGCTAAAATTTAATGCTAATAAATGCAAGGTCATGCATTTGGGCTGCAAAAACCTGAAGGAACAGTACAGTTTAGGGGTGAAGAACTCATGTGCACGACAAAAGAGCTGGACCTGGGTGTGATTGTAAGTGGTGATCTTAAGGTGGTCAATCAGGTTGAAACGGTGCATAGGGAAAGGTATGGCCAGTAGGAAAAAGGAGGTATTGATGCCCCTGTGGAAGACTCTCGTGAGACCTCATTTAGAATAATGTGTTCAATTCTGGAGACTGCATCTTCAAAAAGATATAAAAAGGATGGAGTAAATCCAGAGGAAGGCTACTAAAATGGTGCATGAGCTTCATTATAAGGCATATGGAGATAGATTTAAAAATCTCAATATGTATACTTTGGAGGAAAGATGGGAGAGGGGAGATATGATAGGTGGCATAAATGTGCATGAGTCGAGTCTCTTTCATTTGAAAGGAAGCTCTGAAATGAGAGGGCATAGGATGAAGTTAAGAAATGATAGGCTCAGGAGTAATCTAAGGAAATACCTTTTTACTGAAAGGGTTGTAGATGTGTGGAACAGTCTTCCAGAAGACGTGGTAGAGACAAAGACTATGTCTGAATTCAAGAGAGCATGGGATAGGCACGTGGGATCTCTTAGAGAGAGAGAGAGGAAGAGATAATGGTTACTGCCATTTGACCTTTATCTGCCATCATGTTTCTATGTTATCTCTGATTGACGTCTGGTCGTCCAGGACAGACGCCTCACTGATACTTCTTGGCAATGCTCGGACTGAGCCAAGGCTGGGGGCATAGAGGCAGTTGTTTGCGAATTGTGTGCTTGCAATAGCCCAGCTAATTCCATGTGCAACAGTTCTTTCAGCTGCTCCTGCAGTGGTGGTACTGGTACAGTGGGCATAAGTTTCATTGGGTATCAAAGCATCAATAATCCCACTATGGAGGCGCACCTCAGAGTTGACACCAATTCAGTCTGGAACAGCTCTTTCAGCTTATCTTGCAGAAATGGCGCTGTACCTCTATAGATAAGGGTACAGTAGGAGTTTGTTGCATCGAGTGTTGAAGCATTGGTAACCCCGCTAAGGAGGCTTGCTTCAGAGGTGACACCAACGTAAGTGATGTTGAAGATGAATAGGATGATGCTAAAGCAGGTCTGGAGGGGAAAATATGTCTCCGCTTCATTGTTCTCTTACGCGGTTCCCCCAAGGGAGGCAGCACCGACAAGACTAATGCTGCAGTTGGTAGATGGTGAGCGTCGACATCGGAGCTGCCAGGCATGCTTGGAACCCGGATTTGACCCTAGAAAGGAGTTGCTGAACTGCAGCTTCCTGCTGTAGGGCCAAGGCGGTAAATTAAAAGAAACTTGATGATGTAGAACACACAAAATTAGTGCACAAAAGAAATGCGGAACGTGGGCACACTTAGATGTCTAAGAACAGCTTTTTTGTTCCTTGGAAAATGAAGAACTGAGGAATCAATGGACCGACGGCATATATGAGAGCACAAATGCACACATGGTACAGGCAGTCACAAGACTCTTATAGTGAAAGCGCACTTTTGGACTGTCCGTACTAGGTTCCATTGGATAACATCACCCACATTTCAGTAAATACTGCCTGATTGTCCTGGAATAAAAATGAAATTTTTATTTATACCTTCAAACAGTACTAAGAGTAGGGAGTCACTCCATGAAGCTAACAAATGAGGTTTAACGTGGATAAGTGTAAGGTGATACATGTCGGTAACAAAAATCTTATACACGAATACAGGATGTCCAGTGCAGTACTTGGAGAGACCCCCCCAGGAAAGAGACTTGGGAGTACTGGTTGACAAGTCAATGAAGCCATCTGCGCAATGCGTGGAAGTGGCGAAAAGGGTGAACAGAATGCTAGGAATGATTAAGAAGGGGATCACAAACAGATCGGAGAAGGTTATCATGCCGCTTTATCAGGCCATGGTACACCCCCACCTGGAATACTGCGTCCAGCACTGGTTGCTATACATGAATAAGGACACATTACTACTCGAGAGGGTCCAGAGAAGAGCAACTAAAATGGTTAAGGGACTGGAGGAGTTGCCCTACAGTGAGAGATTAGAGAAACTGGGCCTCTTCTCCCTTGAAAAGAGGAGACCGAGAGGGGACATGATCGAAATATTCAAGATACTGAAGGAAATAGACTTAGTAGATAAAGACAGGTTGTTTACCCTTTCCAAGGTAGAGCAAATGAGAGGGCACTCTCTAAAGTTAAAAGAGGATAGATTCCGTACAAACATACACATAAGGAAGTTCTTCTTCACCCAGAGAGTGGTAGAAAACTGGAACGCTCTTCCGGAGGCTGTTATAGGGGAAAACACCCTCCAGGGATTCAAGACAAAGTTAGACAAGGTCCTGCTGAACCAGAACATACACAGGTAAGGCTAGACTCAGGACACTGGTCTTTGACCTAAGGGTCGCCGCGTGAACAGACTGCTGGGCACGATGGACCACTGGTCTGACCCAGCAGCATCAATTCTTATGTTCTTAAGTAGCACTTTTAAGACTATCTAGAAGCAGATGAAATTTAATGTGGACAAATGCAAAGTGCTGCACATTTTGAATAATAATAATAATTTATTTTCCTATAAACCGCCCAACCAGAAATTTCGGGTGGTTCACAGCAAGAGAACTGAGACATATCAGCGAAGACACAAAATACAGTAGAATTCAGTGGAATACAATACAGTACAATACAACCCAAATCATAGTTACCGTTTTAGAGTTCAATTTAAATGTGCAAGTGTGATATTTAAAATTCTACATGGAATATTCATGCCTTTAGTTCCTCTGTCTTTCAACTCTTTAAGTTCCTTAGATTCAAGAAATTCCCAGAAGTACAAACTTTTCCATCTCTCAAAGGAAAGAAATTATAGGCTACATTACCTAATCTTTTTCATACATCTTTACAGTGATTTGGAATGAAATTCCCTCCAACATAAGAACACTTTTTCTCTTCAGATTTTTTGTGAATCTCTGAAAACTTTATTATTTCAACGGTTTCTTGAGGGTTAATCTGGTTTTTTTTTGGGGGGGGGGAAATTATGTCATCTTAATTTGAATTATTGATACTATTTCAATCAATCTAACTATGTAAATTGAGTCGAGCCCCTAATTTAGGAGAAGATGCGGTATATAAATCTAAGGATTGGATTGGATGCTAAGCTCCACCTTGGGGGTTAACGCCAAGAAAAGGATCTGGGTGTCATTATAAACAGTACAATGAAACCTTCTGCCCAATGTGTGGCGGCGGCCAAAAAGGCAAACAGGATGCTAGGAATTATTTTAAAAAAGGGATGGTTAACAAAACTAAGAATGTCACAATGCCCTCTATTGCTTCATGGTGCGACTTCACCTGGAGTATTCATTCAATTCTGGTCTCCTTATCTCAACAATGATATAGCAGCACAAGAAAAGGTTCAAAGAAGAGCGACCAAGATGATAAAGGGGATGGAACTCTTCTCGTATGAGGAAAGACTAAAAAGGTTAGGGCTGTTCAGCTTGGAAAAGAGACAGCTGAGTGGAGATATGATTGAAATCTACAAAATCCTGAATGGAGTAGAACGGGTACAAGTGGATCGATTTTTTACTCTGGCAAAAATTACAAAGACTAGGGTACACTCGATGAAGTTTCAGGGAAATACTTTTAAAACCAATACGAGGAAATATTTTTTCACTCAGAGAATAGTTAAGCTCTAGAACACATTGCCAGAGGTTGTGGTAAGAGCAGATAGCGTAGCTTGTTTTAAGAAAGGTTTGGTTAATTTCCTGGAGGAAATGTCCATAGTCTGTTAATGAGAAAAACATGGGAGTAACCACTGCTTGCCCTGGATTGGTAGCATGAAATGTTGCTACTCTTTGGGTTTTGGCTAGGTACTAGGGACCTGGATTGGCCACCATGAGAATGGGCTACTGCGCTTGATGGATCATTGGTCTGACCCAGTAAGGCTATTCTTATGCTCTTATGAGTGATATTGGAGAAGGACTATCTGGTACAGTTTGTCTGTTTGCAGATGAAATCAAACTCTTTAATAGGGTAGTCACCCCAGAGGGTGTGGATAACATGAGGTGGGATCCAGTGAGCCTTGAAGAATGGTCAGGTAATTGGCAACTAAGATTTAATGCTAAATAATGCAGGGTCATGCACTTGGGCAGCAAAAATCCAAGAGAATGGTATAGTATAGAGGGTGAAATACTTCTGTATTCAAAAGACGAGCAGGACTTGGGGGTCACTATGTCTGATAATCTGAAAGTGGCAAAAGAGATAGAAAAAGTGAGGTCAAAGCCAGGAGGATGCTCAGATGAATAAGGAGAGGAATGGCCAGTAGGAAAAAGGAGATGATAGTGTCATTGTATAAGTCTCTGGTGAAGCCCATTTAGAATACTGTGTGCAATTCTGGAGACAGCACTTTCAAAAAGATATAAATAGGATGGAGTTGGTCCAGAAGGCTTCTACAAAATTGGCTAGTATTCTTGATCATAAAGTGTATGGGGAAAGACTTAGAGAACTCAATATGTATAATCTAGAACAAAGGCAGAAGAGAGGGGATGTGATAGAAACATTTAAAAATCTCCATGGCATTAATGTGGAGGTGGTGTGTCTTTTTCAAATGAAAGAAAACTGTGGAATGAGAGGGCATAGCATGAAGCTAAGAGGTGATAGGCTCAGGAAAAATCTAAGTGTAGTCCTGGCATCCTGCCTGCGCCACATGGCAGGCTCCAATCAGCTCTTCGGAGGGAGGGGGGGGGTTTGCCCCAGGACCCACAAAAAAAGTTAAAATCAGACTCAGTCACAGTCACTCACTGTTCCTCCAGAGCTGCATGTAGGCCAGGGCTGGACAAGTCTGATAGGCAGGAGGAAAAGCATATCCAGGTGCTCCAATCACTCACAGTCTCCCCTGTCCCTTGGGATGAAAACAGGCAGGAACCAAGAGGTAAACTGGAACTAACGGAATAGTTTATTAACTTGCTTGAAGGTAGAAACTATGTAAATATTGTAGGTGTTTCACAGTTTTCAGTATTAAGGTTCAAATATTGTTATCTTTCACTAATGGCGTTTCCCTGTCCCAACTCTCCCAGCTAGCAGAGAGTCCCCTTCTTTTACTTAAACTTGGCAGGAGAACTTAGGATCAACCAAGTCTGAGAGCGGCTTAGTCTCTTTTTAAATTATTTTGCTTTCCTTGGCTTATCCAATGCTATCTGTCCCCCTCCTGGTTATGCCAATCCTATCCCTATAACCTTACCTCTACTCCTATCTGTACCCCTCAATCCCTTTGTCCTCCAGGTACCTGTCCAGACCTTCTTTGAAACCCTGTAGCGTGCTTCTGCTTATCACATCCTCCGGTAGCGCGTTCCATGTATCCACCACCCTCTGGGTGAAAAAGAACTTCCTGGCGTTTGTTCTAAACCTTTCCCCTTTCAATTTCTCTGAGTGCCCCCTTGTACTTGTGGTTCCCCATAGTTTGAAAAATCTGTCCCTGTCCACTTTTTCTATGCCCTTCATGATCTTGAAGGTTTCTATCATGTCTCCCCTGAGTCATCGCTTTTCCAGGGAGAAAAGCCCCAGCTTTTTCAGTCTGTCAGTATATGAGAGGTCCCCCTTACCCTTTATTAGCTTAGTTGCTCTTCTCTGGACTCTCTCAAGTACCGCCATGTCCTTCTTGAGGTACGGCGACCAGTACTGGACACAGTACTCCAGGTGCGGGCGCACCATTGCACGATACAGTGGCAGGATGACTTCCTTCATCCTGGTCGTGATACCTTTCTTAATGATACCCAACATTTTGTTCGCTTTCCTTGAGGCTGTGGCGCACTGCGCCGACGCCTTCAATGTTGTGTCTACCATCACTCCCAGATCTCTTTCAAGGTTGCTCACCCCTAGCGGTGATCCCCCCATCTTGTAAGTGAACATCGGGTTCTTTTTCCCAACATGCATGACCTTGCATTTCCCTATGTTGAAGCTCATTTGCCACTTTATGGCCCACTCTTCCAGCGTTGTCAGATCTTTTTGGAGGTCTTCGCAGTCCTCCATGGTTTTGACCCTGCTGTATAGTTTAGTGTCATCCGCAAATTTAATAACCTCACATTTTGTTCCCACCTCCAGGTCGTTAATAAATATATTGAACAGGAGCGGTCCCAGCACCGACCCCAAACACCAAAGACCAAAATTTCTCTCTATCTACTCCTTGAAGCCAATTTTGGAGCCTCCCTCAGTGCACAGGCTCTGGCAGGAACTTGGGATCACCAAAAAGCTTTGAACTTCTTCTTACACTGTCCTTTATAACCTTTCCCCTTCCCTCAAGAAAAAAGGGACCTCCTATTCTTCCCTTCAGTCTGTGCTAGTCTCAAACTGCAACCTCAGTGACCCCCCTGTAGAATCCTATATCACTGCCCTTTCCACCAAAGGCATTTTTCAGGGGACTCACAAAAGAAAATTTTTTTTTTTTTTTACAGAAAGGGTCGTAGATTCATGGAATAGTCTCCTGGATGGAGACAAAGACTGTGTCTGAATTGGTGGTACATAGGATCTCTTAGAGAGAGGAGAAGATAGTGGATGCTGTGCATTAGCAGGCTGGATGGGCCATTTGGCCTTTATATGCCATCATGTTTCTATGTTTCTATATCACTTACATGACACACAAGGTGACAAATTTACTTCACTTCTTTGAAGGTGTGAATAAACATTTAGATAAAAGTGAGCCAGATGATATACTATATCTAGATTTTCAGAAAGCTTTTGATAAAGTTTCTCACGAGAGGCTCCTGAGAAAATTAAAGTGTCATGGGATAGGTGGCAAAGTTCAGTTGTGGATTAGGAATTGGTTATCAGATAGAAAATGGTCATTTTTCTCAATGGAGGCGAGTAAACAGTGGAGTGTCGCAGGGGTCTGTACTGGGACCGGTGCTATTTAACTTATTTATAAATGATCTGGAAATTGGAACAATGAGTGAGATGATTATATTTGCAGATGACACTAAACTGTTCAAAATTGTTAAAACACATGTGGATTGTGAAAAATTGCAGGTGGACTTTAGAAAATTGGAAGACCGGACGTCCAAATGGCAGATGAAATTTAATGTGGACATATACAAAGTGATGAACATTGGAATAATAACCTGAATCACACTTACAGGATGCTAGGGTCCACCTTAGGGGTTAGCGCCCAAGAAAAGGATCTGGGTGTCATCGTAGACAATACGATGAAATCTTCCGCCCAATGTGTGGCGGCAGCCAAAAAAGCATATAGGATGCTAGGAATTATTAAAAAAGGGATGGTTAACAAGACTAAGAATGTTATAATGCCCCTGTATCGCTCCATGGTGCGACCTCATCTGGAGTATTGCGTTCAATTCTGGTCTCCTTATCTCAAGAAAGGTTCAAAGAAGAGCAACCAAGATGGTAAAGGGGATAGAACTCCTCTCATATGAGGAAAGACTAAAATGGTTAGGGCTCTTCAGCTTGGAAAAGAAACAGCTAAGGGGAGGTATGATTGAAGTCTACAAAATCCTGAGCGGAGTAGAATGGGTACAAGTGGATCGATTTTTCACTCTGTCAAAAATTACAAAGACTCGATGGGACAGGGAAATACTTTTAAACCAATTGGAGGAAATTTTTTTTCACTCAGAGAATAGTTAAGCTCTGGAACGCGTTGCCAGAGGATGTGGTAAGAGCGGATAGCGTAGCTGGTTTTAAGAAAGGTACGGGGGAAGCCACTACTTGCCCTGTATCGGTAGCATGGAATATTGCTACACCTTGGGTTTTGGCCAGGTACTAGTGACCTGGATTGGCCACCGTGATAATGGGCTACTGGGCTTGATGGACCATTGGTCTGACCCAGTAAGGCTAATCTTATGTTCTTAATCAAAGCAGTTAATAACATGCTCTCAAATAACAAGCTCTTACAGCTTAAAAAGGTAACGCTGGATTTTACAAAGCTGTGGTAGAAGCAGTGGCGTACCTAGCATATATGACACCCGGTGCCCATCATTTTTTGACACCCCCCCCCCAATCTATATGAAAAATATGATTTTTAGTAACAATCCACATATTGCACAAGAGTGTACCTAGGAAAAGGCAGCATCTTAAACACTGCAGTGAGCACTACAACACCAACACATATATTGTAAAACTAAACAAGCCAGATCTCACGCAGTCAATTGATCCTACAGTCAATGCCAACTGAAGACTATGTTCTTTTTATACACACAGAACAGAGATACACCCTCACCCAATATGGAATAATCACAAACTAAAAATAGAAATATGTAGACAAAAGTTAAACTGAACCGCCAAGAAACCAGACTCTGCATACAATGCAACACCACAACACCACAAAAACAGTAACACATGTCCTCTAATACTGTGCAAAATATAAAGACAGTAGATGTAAATTTGAAAAAACTGATACATAACAATCACCACTTTACAAATTAACAAATAAAAATAAAACAAATAATGAGAAATAAGAAAATACAATTTTATTGGACTAATCCCCGTAAGCTCGGTCCCCATCCCTGCAAACCACCTGATTCCATCCACACAAGCCTTGAATTGTTTTATATTGAACTTATTATATTAAAGTATAAAAAGAAACAATATTCTGTACAATTGTCAATTTATAAATCAGCGCCTTCTCCCCACTCTCTCTTCCCTATTTCCCTTCAGCATCCTCAGCCCACTCTCTCTCCACTTTCCTTCAGCGCATGCAAATAAAAACAAGCAAGTAATTTTATATCATTTTCATTCTATTCATTCATAGAAATTAAAGTCTAAATAATGCCAGTCACATAACAAAACATGATTTTACAAAAATAATTCCCTGCACAGTCAAGCCTGCAAGGATTACTAGATGTCTTTCAGCAGCTCCCCACTCTCCCTCTCCCTTACCTTAGTGGCCAAGTCAAAATGATCTACCAACAATTAAATTTTAAAAACACAAAGCACACTGGTATGCAGAGAAAATGTTATCATTTATATTCGCGGGTTTTCAAAGAGGTCAAGGCAGATGACTTTATGCAATGTCACCTCAGTAACAACTATACAAAAATAGACCCCCCTCCCTTTTTACTAAACTGCGATAGCGTTTTCTAGCGCAGGGAGCTGCGCTGAATGCCCCACGCTGCTCTCGACACTCATAGGCTCCCTGCGCTAAAAACTACTATTGCGGTTTAGTAAAAGGGGGCCATAGCCAAAATGAAAAATATAGACATCAGATATAAATTCTCAAAACAGACACATTTTGATCACTAAATTGAAAATAAAATCATTTTCCTACCTTTGTTTGGTAATTTCATCAGTCTCTGGTTGCACTTTATTCTTCTGACTGTGCATCCAATATTTCTTCCCTTCTTTCAGCCTCCTGTATGCTTCCTCTCCTCCAGACCTCATTCCCTCCCCCAACTTTTTCTTTCTTTCTCTATGTCTGTCTTTCTCTGATTCCGTGCCCCATTTTTTGCTGTTTCTGGCTCCCTGTCCCCCCCTCTTCTTTCTTTCTTCCTTCCTGCCCTCCCCCATGCCACCGCCACCGGGGAATAGGCTGCTGCCGCTGCTGCCATCAGGAACAGGCCGAGATCTCCCTGCTTCTCGTCTCCATAGGGCCGACCAACTCTCGCCACCCGACGTCAATTCTAACGTCAGAAAGGACGTTCTGGGCAGCCAGGCAGCGATTGGCTAGCCAGAACATCCTCTCGACGTTAGAATTGACGTCGGGTAGCGAGAGTTGGTCGGCCCCGCAAGGAGATCAAAGAACATGGTGCCGGCCTGTTCCCCGATGGCAGCGGTGAGAAGGGAAGGGAAGCAGGTTGGGCACCACTGCTCTAGACGAGCCGCGAGCCACACTCTAGGGAGAACAGTGGAGGGTGGCCAGCTGTGCACCCCCTTGAGGTGTGCACCTGGGGCGGACCTCCCCCCCCCTTGGTACGCCACTGGGTAGAAATTTCTACCGCAGACCAGTGAGGTAAATCCTCCGATGCTCATAGAATTCCTATGAATGTTGGAGCATTTACCTCGCTGGCCCATGGTAAAAACCTCTACTGTGGCTTTGCAAAAGGAGCCCTAAATATGTGAAGAAAATCAGGGGAGGGAAATTTCGTGGTGATTCCAGGAAATATTTCTTCACAGAAAGGGTGGTCGATCATTGGAACAGTCTACCTCTGCAGGTGATTGAGGCCAGCAGCGTGTCAGATTTTAAGAGAAAATGGGGCATTCACGTGGGATCTCTAAGGGAGTAAAGACAGGGGGGTGGGTCATTAGAGTGGGCAGACTTGATGGGCTATAGCCCTTTTCTGCCGTCATATTCTATGTTTCTATGATACATGAGAAAAAAGATGTAGAACTGTTACCAGCTCAATTGCAGAGAACACTGTACTAATGTATAAGGCAAATGTAAAAAAAAAAAAAAATCATTGTTGAATTCTGAATTTAATGGATCGTCAGTGAAATGTCAGTATAGCAAATCAGCCCTATCAGTTTTCACAGATTTCAGATATCTAAATGGAAGCGTTAGTATACAGCTGAGCCTACATACTTACCCCGCCCCTAGTTATATAGTTACTCCCTCAGAAGCAGCAATTAGTAAGATTCAAAGTGACACAGACTTCCCAGTTGAAAAAGAAGGGGAAAAATATAGGTGCCTAACATGTCCTCACAGGTTGGTTTCCCTGTTCAAAGTTGGCATATTTCCTACACTCCTCCACAGTTTAGAACTCTTGCTTTATTTTAATCAAGTTGCAATGTATCTAGCCTTAGAAGCATGCTGTCTCCACCCTATCCAGAGAACACAGTGCTCTCCCATCCCGGCATGCAGGTGCTTGAAAAGGACACGCCTTCTGGCATTGAGCACTACCTACAGTGACAGACAGGCTCTGCTGCTAATTCACAACCAGTTCTATCTTGCTGTTGTACTGTGTCAGAATCATGGATTTCCCTTTCCTAGCAGTGCTTATACAGAGGGAAAGAGTAAATATAGGCATGCCAAAAGACGTATTATATAGATTTTTATCAGATGTTTGAAAGCAAGGTAAATCCTTTTTCCTTTATTTGCACAGCAGAGCATTCCACGATGGAAATGAAATCAATAGTAATAAAAATCACATATATGTACAGAGGGTCTTGCTTCCGTTCTTTCCCCTTCCTCTCACTGGCCACTGCATTAAATAATCATAATGAAAGTTTCTGCTAAGCTAAATATGCAAATGCTCTTGCTGCTTTGGAAGGTCTAGCCTACTTGGAATTTTGTTCTACATGTTGCTCTGTGAGAAAGATTTTTGCTATGGCAACCAATGCATCAGGTGACTCTACTACCAAAGAAATAAGGCAAATTTAAAGAGGCATGAAGTGAGACCATATTTAACATCAAGAGATGGCTTTACCCAGGGTTCCCACAATAATGTTTCAACAGCTCATATCTACTCTTCGTTTTTTTATCATTAACATATTGGGCAGAATCTTTGACGATGGATATTCCCCAGCTTCATAAAATCAGTTAAATGTAGGTGATGAAATATGTATTTGCTGTTGAAGGCAGGGCCCAGGCTAACCTTGAACCCTGAGTCTCCCTCAATTAATTTTCAGGCCACTAATATGCCCTTCCCTGCCCCCCAGTATATCATTCTTTTAAATGAGAAGTGCAGGGTTACCATATGGCTCCAGAAAAAGGAGGACAGATTGAGACATCCGGGTTTTACTTCCATTGCATTCAATAAAAGTAAAACCCGGATGTCTCAATCCATCCTCCTTTTTCTGGAGCCATACCCTAAGCAAGTGGGCTATTTAATAACTGCTCATCCTTGCTATGAGGACAGATAGGGGAAATTGTTTGAATATCTGAATGTAAACCACTTAAACTAGGTGGTATATATACTGTATACATGTATTTGTTTTTTTTGTTTTTTTCCTGCAGGATGGTCTTTTGAATTTCTGTGCTTGTCAGGCTCTATTGTTTAGCTCTGGCTGCAGCTGTGCTTTGTTGTCACCTAGAAGTTACTGTCATAGGTGACTACCTAGTCTTGGCTAATGACTGGGACAGCCTGGCTGAGGAGTAAGACCAGGCCAGCAACCTATGTTCTCTCTCTTTCCCTGTGGGCTGCATAGTACTTGGAGGTGTTTCATGTGCCTGAGAGCAGTGGGCATGTGAGGAAAGCTGTTCTGCTGCCATTGGCTGGTGCTTGGCAATATGTAAATGACAATTTTGATAAATCTCTTTTAGAACATTCAGACTTAGTATAACAGTACGGACATCATGAGCTGTAAACTAGCTTATACATTTAGTTCTGGCACAGGGGATTATAGCAATAATTTATCAGGCTGCCATTCTTGTAATCTCTATTTTTCCAAAATAATTTAGAATAGAAGGTACAGATTGAGGACCTAGTGTGCTAATTTTTGTTCCCTTTTATATATATATATATATATATATATATATATATATATATACAGCACACGAACGTTCTGGAGATAATTTTATTTCAGTATATTATAGAATAGTACTTTCACACTCAGGTTCTTATAAAATTGCCCCAGGCTATCTGCACCTAAACAGTACACATATGAGTACAGAAACATAGAATCTATTTTATGTGATACACGTGTCAGGATTCACAGGGTTGGAGAATATGATTGACACCTGTGTTCACTGTTCTTTCTAACCCAGTAACCCGCAAACTTTCTTGAGCTGCAGCACACTAAAGGTAGTGGCCGCAACTTGAGGCACCCAGAGGTTCGTGGGTGTCACCGTGATGACATCACATGCATGCGTGACATCATCTCATTGATGTCCACGCATGTACAAAGGCCTTTCAGACGGACCCCGAAACGCCAGTGGGGGGGGGGGGGGCAGAGAGAAGGAGAGGCACTGGAGCTGGCTGATTGCCTAGAGGATATGCCTCTCGCCGCGAGAGGAATGTTCTGTAGGCAGTCAGCCAGCACCGACGCCTCTCCTCCTCCCCAGTGTACCGTGGAACACCTGAAATCTCAGGAGGCACACTAGTGTGCCAGGACACAAAGTTTGCGATACACTTCTCTAGCCTGTGTGAGAGTCCTCCAACTGCATTGTTGCCAGTGGGGGATGGTGCTTCAATATTGTGTTTTCAATCACTAGAAACAGGTAGATTACCTGGAGTCTGGCAGAGCTTACCTGTCCCTCACTACTGAAAGCATGATAGTGAAACAGCACCCCTCACTGAACCATAGATGGAGGACTTTTACTCAGCTTAGAGGGAACAGTGCCTGTGCGCATATTTTGTAAACTACATAGATTCTTTCAAAGTTGGAGCAGAGGAGCAGTCAAGTGGTTCGACTGTGAACCTGAGCCCCATTGACCCTCCTTGTGGCTTTGGACAAATCACTTAGGGGTCCTTTTAATAAGCTGCGCTAACCGATTTAGCACGCGCTAAAGATTAGCGTGTGCTAAATGCTAAGGCGACCATAGAATATAATGGATACCTTAACATTTAGTGTGCGCTAATCTTTCCTCCTAAACCCTCTGCTCCTCCTCCTCCTTTCTCCATCTTGGTAAATAATACTGTCATCGTTCCAGTCTCCTCTGCTCGCAACCTTGGAGTTGTCTTCAATTTCTACACACATCCAACAAACTGCTAAGGTCTGTCGCTTCTATCTCTACAATATCATCAAAATTTGCCCCTTTCTCTCTGAGCACACTACCTGGACCTTTGCCCACACTCTCGTAACCTCACGCTTAGATTACTGCAATCTACTTCTAACTGGTCTCTCACAGTGCCACCTCTCTCCGTGCAATCTGTGCAAAACTGATGGGCATGAGTGTGTGAGTGAGAGATGGTGCACATGGGGAAAGGAAGAAAGGAAAATTGGGCATAGAGAGAGAGGAGTGAGGTAGAGATGCATGGGGAATAGAAGGATGAGAGGGAGAAATGTTTGATATTGTGGTGGAGAAGGCAGATTGAAGGGGATGCAAGAGGAAGGCATGTTGGACATAGTGATGGAGGGAGAAATGTGGCATTGTGCTGGAGAGGGGCGATAGAAGGAGAAATGGGCATGGGGCTGGTGGGCAGTGGTGAAAAATGCTGCACATGATCCGGGAGATAAGAGAGGGAGAAATGTTGGATATGGCAGTAGAGGGGGTGGGAGAGATGCCTGGATCTCTCAAGACAGATGGACAGTGAGAGAGAAAAAGAGAGAGACATATTGCCAATAGGGGTAGAGGAGAGAGGAAGAAGTTGATCTCATAGAGGGACAGAGAGAGAGATGTTAGTTGGAGAAGGGAATGGAGTCCGGAGAAGAGGAAGCATGCAGGAGGCAGAAAGAAAGAAATATTGGATTGGATGCACAGTCAGAGAGAAATGCAACCAGACTCATGAAATCACCAGACAACAAAGGTAGGGAAAATAATTTTATTTTCAATTTAGTGATCAAAATGTGTCAGTTTTGTGAATTTATATCTGCTGTCTATATTTTGCTCTATATTTGTCTATTTTTCTATAGTTGTTACTGATTGCATATTTTAAAGTCATCTGCCTTGGCCTCTGAATAAAAAATGAATATAAATGATAATTAACATTTTCTCTGTGTACAGTATGCTTTGTTTTTTAATTTAGTGGTTACCTTTATGTATTAATAAGATTATATTGTGTGTATATGAAAAATGGATGGAAGAAATTGCATTACAATTAGTACTGTTATTATGGGGGTGGGGTCAGGGGCAGAGCTTGGGTGGGTCTGGGGCAGAGCTTGAGTGGGATTTGGGTGAAGCTTGGGCAGGGGTATTTGTTAGGCTTAGGGAATACTTAGCTTGAAGAAGTAGAGAAACACTGCTATAAACTAAAGGCAAATAAGTAGGGAAAGCAAGCTGAGTATGGCTCATGGGAGGAGGGGGTAGGGTATTCATGTCTGCACTGTATTTGAAAAAATGCTCATAAAGTAAGTTAATAGAAAATTTTTACTCCTGTCAACTTGGTCCTGATGTTTGGTTTTCTGTGCGCAATGCAGAACCCAGACCAGCATGCCTCACAAGTTGTACTCTACTTTTATTGATATTCTTTCAGTCAAATTAGAAGTTAGATTTTTAAAAACCACTATAGGCTTAAAATGTTTATTTGCAATGCCTTAGGCCCATAAAATTGCATAAAATCATCTTTCTGCTTTGAACAGGGAAATGTGGGGAAGAAAATAAAAATTGTGGGAACGGTGAGGGGAAGGGGGATGAAAAATGCAGGAGACAGGGTTACAAAGTACACTTCACTGTGAGGACAGGAAAAAATATTTGATTGCAGGGAGGGAATGGGGATGGATCTTTGTCCCGCGCCACTCTCTACTCCTTAGTCCCATCCAAAACGACACTTCTACATGCCCCCAACATACCCCTTTACTATTTGGACAAACTACAGAGGCCAGCAGCGTGTTGGACTTTAAGAATAAATGGGATGCTTATGTGGGATCCCTACGAGGGTCGATCTGAAGAATTGGTCACTAGGTATAGACTTAAGACTTGATGGGCTATAGCCCTTTTCTGCCGTCATCTTTCTATGTTTCTATGTTTCTCTATGACTATTTTTTTCCCTGTCTTTCCAAAATTGGTATTTGGTCGTTTTGGGCAGATGGACCTTTTTTGGGCATTTTGAATTATATGCTTTGAAAATGAGCACCTCCATGACACTAGCATAAAAACCAAACTTTTCCTTCTGATCCTTCCACAATATTGTTTACAAAGGTATTTAGGCTGGTGGACTCAATCTATTTCATAAATGTCCTTTTATTCATCCAGAAACTCAATGACTCGACACGTAGTACATGTTTCGGCCAAAGTGGCCTGCTTCAGGAGATTCATCAGAAGATTTGACTTTAATCAAACAGCAGACTAACATGACTGGGCTTCGTTTGCCAGATTTTATTTGATCACTCACAATCCTGTATCAGCGACTTGGAAGTTAGTACATTAGTGGATACATCAGTTTATATCATTTTGAAGACTCCCAAGACTCCTGAAGCAGGCCACTTTGGCCGAAATATGTACATGTCGAGTCCTTGAGTTTCTGGATGAATAAAAGGACATTTTTGAAATAGATTGAGTCCACCAGTCTATATAGGACATTTCCACTGTTTTGCGCCTTTGAATTTGTGGATTTGGTACTCCTGTTTTATACTTTACAAAGATATTGAACAGAATCAGCCTTTGACTGATCCTTAGGGCACTCCACTAATCACCTTTCTCTCCTCACAGAGAATTCCATTTTCTCTCTGTTTAGGCTGTATTTTTTTTTGATTGATTGGAAAACTACCAATAACATGTTATAATAGCTCAAACTTATAAATATCAAGTTTTAAGTTTTATTAATGCTAGATATACCACTTTACATTCCTAAGCGGTTTACATCATACATTGTAAAAAATTAAAAGTAGGGGGTATTACATTCATGATTAAAATGTTAAACAAATCATACACAAAACCAAACTAGATACAAAAGGAAAACGGGTGGGGGAATACATTGCTTAAAATAAAAAATAAAAAAGTGGTGGGAAGGAAAAAACAAAAGGGCATGCAGAGAAATTTGCATCATTGTCCAGGTCTAGATCTCGTACACATGAACTATCTTAATGTCAGCCTAATGTAACCCTGGTCTCACTCACACAGGCTTTGAACACCAGCTAGCTCATGGGTCAGCTCCTCGAGTCCCAAGATCACTCTGCTATCCTGTGTCACTCTCTTATGGGTGTTGGCTTCTTCGCCTCATGGTCCCTTGCCTCGCTAGGCTCAAGAGTGGTGTACATGGGTACCTAAGACCCTCAATATCCCTCAGCCTTGATCTTCCGCCAATCTCCATACTGCTCTGCTCCGCTACTATTCCTCGAGCTCTCTGACTTGGAGGGGGCCCTGCCCACTTTCATCATCCCCTGAAGTAATTCCCCTTCGGCTAAAGGAACCTGTGTAGGTTCAGAATCCCCAGGGCTGATCTCTCTTTCAGTCTCTAATCTGGAGGCAAACTCATTCGGATTCTTATGCCATATACTGACAGCACTTCCAGGCTCTGGTGGGAGATCAGGATAACCAAAAGCCCAGCTTCTGTTTCACACCTCCTTTTTATTCACTACTCCCCCTCCCTTTCAGGTCAGGATCCTCCAACTCCATCTACTTAAATTTTCTAGAGACACACACACACTGACTCCCAGAAGATTTTCTCATCTCCTGCTCTGCAGCAGAGGCACTATTTATTGGGGGGGGGGGGGGGGGGGACAGGATCACACTAATGTATAAGAAGGAATTAGTGGTGAATCCACCTTAAATACCAAAAATAAGTATGAACCATAGACCAATTCAGAGGAAGCATGGTCCAAACTTCATACATGCAAAATCTTAAGATTACAAATATGAGCTATCAATTGGGTGAATGAGGGAAAAACCAAGGCTAACCTTCATACTGATATGAAGGGCATTTATGAATCACATTTATGAATAATAAGAATTTATGAATCGCTAATATACCCCAATAGGAGTTCAATGTGATTTACAAATTAGTAAGAGGCTGGCCATCTCCAGGAATTACAGTTCTTACATTAAAATCTAAATTATCTTACATTAGAATCAAAACATTAAAATCAAAACATAAAAACATAGAAGATCTGCTCATTTGTTAGCATGAAAGGGAAAGGGATATCTTGCAGACAAATAGTTTTTAAAACATTTACAAAATCATCTGTTAGTGTGAATTAGATATCTTTCAAACAAATAGGTTTTCAGACCTTTACAGAAACTGTCATAGGAGGGAGTGGTTCTTAGTTGTATTGGAAGATGTATTCTCCAGAGAATATGTGGAAGATGTATACTCCAGAGAATATGTATACACTAGAGAAAAGAAGAGTTAGGGGAGATATAATACAGACATTTACCTCCCCCTCTATGTTCATGAGCATCGGAGCTATTACTGTCTCAGCCAGCGCCAAAACCCGTGCTATGATTTTGTATAAGGGGGGAGGGTTAAATAGTTGAAAGGTATTATACAAACAAAAATTTTCAAGAGATGGGACGTGGTAGAAGCAGAAGACATGAATTTAGGTGGAAAGGTAGTCAATTTTGGATTAACATAAGAAAGTACTTTTTCACAAAGAGGGTGGTAGATGCCTAAATGCCCTCCCAGGGTAGGTGGTGGAGACAGAAACAGTGACAGAATTTAAAAATACATGAGATATACACAAAGGACTCCTATATGGAAAGAGGATGGAATAGCAGAAAAAAAGCTGAGAGGTCAGATAAAAGACAGGAGGTAGAGGGAATTGGTGTCGGAAATGTATAAGCACACCTACACAAAGCAGACAAATGCCATTTGGGCAAACTAAATGGGCCATTTTGGACTTTTAAAATGATAACTGAGATCAACACTCTTGCTTTGATGCTTATACAGCTCTCTTTCTCTTGGATTATTACCAAAAATCAAATGTGGGTAGTCTTTGGGAATAGACGTGGTGTACCAGTACCACTAAGGTTCTTGGCCTGTATACTTGGGTCACATATAGTAGCTTGCAGTGTGCTTATGATTATGCTGGTATTATGTGCTATAGATATATATCTGATATATTGATCAATCTGGATTTCTCATTTTCACATACTACAGGAGTGGAGGAGTAGCCTAGTGATTAAAATGGTGCCTTAACACCCTGAGGTTGTGAGTTTGATTCCCACTTCATTGCCCCCTGGTATAAAATAAGCACCTGTCTAATGGATGGATGCATTATGCCACTGAGTTGGCCACTGACTCATGGCAACATGCACAGTAAGGAATCCACGCTGCTTCATGGCAGTGGTTTGCCATTGCCTTCTCCTGTGCGGTGTGTGGCTCCACTATATTGCTGCTGCCCACCATAGGGCCCCTCAACTTACAGCACCAGGTGTTCCCAGGTGGTCTCTCATATGAATACTAGCCAGGCCCAACCCTGCTTAGCTTCTGATAGTAAGAGAAGGCCTACTCAGGGTAGCCAGGCTGTAGTACTAGTGGTCTCTCATCTGTAGGGTTACCAGATTTTACTTTAGTAAAATCCGGAACCCTAGACCTGCCCCAGCCCTCCCTCATTATGCCCCAGTCCCGCCCCCAATCCTACCCTAGCCCTGTTCCCCGCTGCCTGCTCATGTTGGGCAGGAGGGCATCCGTACATGCACGGATGCAACGCGATGACGTCACATGCACGTGATGTCATCGTGTGGCATCGGTGGATTCCCTCTTGCCTGATGCCATTTCGAGGAAGTTTTTCAAAATCTGGACAAAGTATCGAGTTTTGAAAAGCCATCCGGACCCCCGGACATGTCTTCGAAAAGGAGGACATGTCTGAGGAAATCCGGATGCCTGGTAACCCTACTCATCTGGGTACTAGCCAGGTCCTTATGTTCTTATGCTTAGCTTCTGATAGTAAGAGCAGACCTACTCAGGGTAGCCAGGCTGTAGACATATCTAATATGTAAACCACTTTGATTGTAACTACATATATAGGCAGTTTATGACGTTCCATCCCCTTTACAAGAGATGAACTATGTCTACTTTTAAAGTTCCTCCCTCAGGAAGCCCTGCTGTCTCCCACAGTATTATAACAGATCATATGATGGTGTAAGGTGGAATGGTGGCTTATTCAACCAGCTTTCTTACTGAAAATATTTTCCCTTTGTACAACTGCTCCTTGACAGATGTGCCCTGCTGTTCTTTTTGCACTTGACAAGGGATGTAACATCTTTAAAGTTTGTTCCATACTGTTTAACATAATAAGTAAAAGAACATGCCCACAGGAGGCCAATTAGTGAGATAACCAGGAGGACAGAAGAAAGAAACATAGAAAAATATTGCAAGAGGTCAAAGAGCTGATCATGAAATGATTTGTCTAGAAAATTAATAAACAGAAACTTAGTAATAGTGAAAGAAAGTTTCTTCTTTAAGTGAAAAGAAGCATTGACTGGCGTGAGGAAAATGAAAGAACATGTATAACAAGAGACTATCACAGCAAGACTCTTGATATAAAAGCAACTTTTACATCTTATGTAGTGATGTTTTGGAAGGACTTGGGGGATGATGAGGAAATATGAGGGAGGAGAATAACATCTTGTTAAATGAACTCTGAATGGAGCAGGAATTGGTTGCACATCACTGAGCTGTGATAATGGTTGTAAGGCTGGGGGAAAAAAAGGTAGGAAGTGATAGCTTACAATCAAGTAGCTTTCCACAGTATGGTGTATACAACAGTGGTCTCAAACTCAAACCCTTTGCAGGGCCACATTTTGGATCTGTAGGTACTTGGAGGGCCTTAGAAAAAAATAGTTAATGTCTTATTAAAGAAATTACAATTTTGCATGAGGCAAAACTCTTTATAGTTTATAAATCTTTTTTTGGGTTAAGTCATAATAAGAATTTTGTAATTTATAGCTAAAGAGAGATATGATCAGGAAACTTTTATTTTACTTTTGTGATTATGATAAACACACCGAGGACCTCAAAATAGTACCTGGTGGGCCACATGTGGCCCCCGGGCCCGTGAGTTTGAGACCACTGGTGTATAGTGACTGAAATTGGTAATATCCAGTCTTAAAACCTAAACACCCAGCTTTCACATTGTTGAAGCATTAAGAAGTTATGGTCTCCAAATATCCAGTGATTTTGTTCGGTCTCTGCAGTAAGAAGTAGGGAATAAATAATATTTTCTATGGAGGTAGGCATTTTTGTCCAGGATATTAGTAAGAAAATCCTAATAGGAAACAAGATGTCATAGAACAGTGTTCTTCAACCTTTTTACACCTATGGACCGGCGGAAATAAAAGAATTATTTCATGGACTGGCAAACTAATAAGACTGAAATTTTTTAAAACTCCATTGCCGCCCCGTCCCTGCGAGCTCAGTCCCGTTAACCATCTAATCCCATCCGCACAAGCCTCAAATAGTTATGATTTTATATTTAAACATATTTTATTAAAGTATAAAAAGAAACAATATTCTGTACAATTGTCATTTTATAAATGTCCCTTAGACTTAGAGATCTTTTGCATCTATCCCAAGCTTTCTTGAATTCAGACACAGTTTTTGTTTCCATCACCTCTACCAGGAGGCCGTTTCATATGAACATAAGAATTGCCATACTGGGATAGACCAAAGGTTCATCAAGCTTAGTATCCTGTTTCCAACAGTAGCCAACCCAGATCCCAAGGGGCTCATAATCGAAAAAGAAAAACGTCCATAATCCGGCCTAAGTCGGCACTTGGACGAACATTTCCCAAATATGTCCAAGTGCCGATACTAAAAACGGGTTTTGGACATATTTCTAAACGACCTAGGCCTTCATAGTGCCGCTGAAAGACCAAAGCTAAATGGGGTATTTAAGGAGGAGTGTCGAGGACGGGAGTTGGGCAAGACGTGGGCCGGTTTAGACTTAGTCATATAGCATGTATAACCGAAAGTTAAAAGTAAAATAGAATAGAAATAGAGTTTAGTAATGTTGGGCAGGCCTATAATGCATAAGCCCTTTATGTACAATGGACATCAGTATGAGCCGTTCGAATGGCACGCAAAGTGAGATTAAGGCTCAGGCAGTAACTTTACTGATGACTAGCATCAACCAGGCAGAAGTCTAGATAAAGACTGCCTCATACATCATGTTGTCCTTTATTGCAGTGATTCCCAACCCTGTCCTGGAGGAACACCAGGCCAATCGGGTTTTCAGGCTAGCCCTAATGAATATGCATGAGAAAGATTTGCATATGATGGAAGTGATAGGCATGCAAATTTGCTTCATGCATATTCATTAGGGCTAGCCTGAAAACCCAATTGGCCTGGTGTTCCTCCAGGACAGGGTTGGGAACCACTGCTTTATTGTATGTGAAAAAAGCCCAAACATAAATGAATAAACGCCTTTCAACCATTCACTCCTGGGATAGAGCAAATAATCTCCCAAGACGTAAAAAATAAAGTGTCAATGGCTGTAAAGTGCCTGTGCAAAGTTTAAAAACTGTATATCAAAAAGTTAATAAGATGACGCCCTAGTGAAAAAATATATAAAAAATGTATAAGCAAATTAGAAAAGTGGAAAAAAGTTCATCAAAGTGTCTAGTGAAAAAATCAGTTCCTTCCTCGTGCAAGTTCATGAATAAAGAGTTCACTAAAAAAGTTAATGGATTAGGTGGTAATAACAATTCATTGAATGAATGTGGTAATAACAGTTCATTGGATGAAAGTCAATTCAATCACTTAGAAAAACATGATGAAATTCATACATTCTATAATAGTTCAAAAGATTGCATACTAGCCCAGAACTTGAAGAAATAAATACTTAGCTTCACAGTAAAAAGCAAAATATAGCCTGTAGAAATCTCCACTCAACAGAGCTCCGTTTCGTCACCTTCATCAGGAGCGGGGATCAGAAACAAGATAGGGGGGCGACAAGCCACAAATAAAGCCGTCAGCCATATAAAGTCAAAAAGGGCGACAGTTAAATGATAATGCCATCAGCCACATATCCCGGAGCAGTTGCTCCGATGTGGCGGTACTATTTGGAACTAATATGTGGCTGATGGCATTATCATTTAACCGTCGCCAGTGGTGACAATGGATTCTCTATGGTTTGCAATCGACAACCTCCAATCAGTATGTATAAACTTTATTGCACCTTTGACTCAAGTATCAACTAAGTTAAAGCATTTAGATACTTTGATACAGAATCATCAGGAGAAGATAGGAGAAATTCAACAGACTGTTCAAGAGACTAGAAACACTATTAAACAGCAAGTGTTAGATAAAGCTTTTCTCCTCCGAAAAATAGAAAATTTAGAGAATCAAAATAGGTCTTTAAATCTGAGAATTTTGAATTTTTCAGTGGCTAAGTATAAATCCGCTAGAGAGACCTTTAGAGACTTTTTGCTATCTACTTTGAAAATCTTGGACACAAATATTCCACCTACTCAAAAAGTTTATTACTTAAATAAAACATTAAAAGAGAAGAATGTTTTTCCTCAGCAGAATTTATCAGCAGTATTGGAGACATCTGAGGTTGAAACAATAGGGAGAGCTACAATGATAGTTTCATTTATTTTTCATCAAGATAAAGAGTCAATTTTAAGATTGTATTACACTATGAAACAGGTGTCCTATCTTGGGGAAAAAATTTATATATTTCCAGATGTCTCTAAGTGGACTCAAATAAGAAGGAAAGAATTTCTTGTTTATCATGAAAAGGTTGTTTCTTTAGGGGCTACATTTCAACTAAGGTTTCCTTGTAAGTGTTTTATTCTGTACCAAGATACCAAATATGTTTTCTATGAGCCAGAACAGTTGCGTTTTTTTCTTGAAGGGAAGGGGGTGTCTGCTGTACCCTAAGATAACCCATTGTTAATTGTGTTGGTACATATATTAGTGTTCGAAGGTACCTACTTTATTTCCTTGAAATATAGAAATGATTTCTTTGTTTGTTAAATTTCATTCATGTCTCTCTCCCTCCTAGTTTGAGTACTATATATAATTGAGAATTGTTTCCTTTGATTTAAATTTAAAATCCAACTCTTAATCAGGATGTGATTATGTTTTATTGTTACTAGAATTTCTGTAAAGCATTATTGCTTGTATTATTAAAAATTAAATTAAAAAAAGATATAAACAAGATGGGATTGGTCCAGGGGAAGGCTACTAAAATGGTGCATGGTCTTCATCATAAGGCATATGGGGACAGACTTAAAGATCTCAATATGTATACTTTGGAGGAAATGCAGGAGAGGGGAGATATGATAGAGATGTTTAAATCAACAATTTATTTAAAAAAAAAATGTCACTCACCAGCAGTGGACTTAATTCCTCAGATCCTGCATTCAATAGAAAAGGTGGTGAAAAAGCCTAAATTAATATTTCAAGTAGCAATCATTGATGATTTTTAAGCTAGCGTTGTTTTCGTCATCGGCAAAAAAATCACACCAAAAAAATGTAGGGATCTAGAGAAGTAAAAACCCACTACCGTGCTAGTAGAAAATACTATTTTTAGAATTTTTCTGTTTTTTTCATTTCATTTTTATATATATTATATCAAAAACAGCCCATATTTTAAAGGCATCTAAACAACAGATGAAAGATATCTGTCTGTGCACAGTAGTGGGTTTTTACTTCTCTAGATCCCTACATTTTTTTGGGTGTGAGTTTTTTGCCGATGACAAAAACAATGCTAGCTTAAAAATCATCAATAATTGCTACGTGAAATATTAATTGAGACTTTTTCTTCACCTTTTCTATTGAATGAGGGATCTGACGAATTAAGTCCACTGCTGGTGAGTGACATTTTTTAAATAAATTTTTGATTCTACTGTCACTACAATTTAGAGGTGTTTAAATACCTACATGATGTAAATGTGCATGAGTTGAGTCTCTTTCATTTGAAAGGAGGCTCTGGAATGAGAGGATACCGGATGAAGTTAAGAGGTGATAACCTCCGGAGTAATCTAAGGAAATACTGGTACATTTTTACAGAAAGGGTGGTAGATGCATGGAACAGTCTCCCAATAGAGGTGGTGGAGACAAAGTTTGTGTCTGAGTTCAAGAAAGCATGGGACAGGCATGTGGGATCTCTTAGGGAGAGGAGGAGATAGTGGATGCTATGGATGGGCAGACTGGATGGGCCCTTTATCTGCCTTCATGTTTCTATATTTAGAAGAGCCCTCCCACCCACCCCCTCCCCATGGACCAGCAAGAGGTGTGCCTTGGCTCATCAGTATGACTTTTGGTCAGACTAGAGAGCAGATAAGGATTTCCACATTTGTTCTATCATCTGCTTTGTTATTATGTTATCAATAACTATATTTTTAAAAGCCCAGTCAGATACATACTTGCTAGTTCACCAGTTTTGGGTGGCTTGTCCTATGTCTACTGCCATCCCAAATCCTTGTGCTGCTTCAGTGCACGCTTACTTCCTCCAAACCTGATTCATGATTATGCCTAGTCTTTGACCTGCTTATCCCTGCATTGAGCCTAGTTTCTCTATCCATGCTTGGTTAGGCAAACCCTCATAGACAGATGTGAAATGATGATAGCAACCAGAGAGTTACATGGTGCATAACACACAAGGCATTACGGGGGAGAGTGTGGTGCAGTGGTTAAAGCTAAACTTAAAGTTAAACTTAATCCCTCCATTGCCCCAGGTACATTAGATAGATTGTGAGCCCACTGGGACTTGAGTACCTGAATAAATTCATGTAAACAGTTCTGAGCTCCCTGAGGAGAACGGTATAGAAAATTGAATAAATAAGTAAAACATGTAATCAAAGAGGAAAACACAGTTGTTAGATTTAAGTCTAACACTAGTGTGATATGTTTCCAGCCTTACACCAGCAATATCTCCTCCAAGACGATGAAGAATACAGTGATTGGAGAAAGTGTCTCTCCTGTTGTGTGATGATGTTTGATGGGCCAGAAAGCAATGGGGAGAACAGCCCTAAATGAAGCCAGAGCAGAACCAAGAGTAACCTTCACCCCAGATTGCAAGCAGGGTTTCTTTCCTACTCAGAAGCCAATACTGTAGTCTTTGGAACAGGGAGTGGAGATTAATAAAAGGTATCTGAGGGGAGGAGAGAAAATTTCCACTGAACACCTTTATGCATGTAAATGTCTAGAATGCTAATACTTATATTCATATGTGTTCACATACTGGCCTAAACTTTATTCTGCAAATACCCACTTTAATGACATAGAGTACATATGATGGAGTGTGGGCAGTACATAGGAGGTATTCTCACTTATAACACATAACTTACAGGTCTTGTGCACATGCTCAGCCAGACATGGGAGCAGGGAGCTGCGAAGAGGACAGATCACTTTGGAAAGTCCCAAAGGACCCTGACTTTCAAAAGGAACCTTTCCATTCGCTTTTCACTTACTCCTGCACCCTTGTTGTTATACTCCTCTATGAAGCCACCCATGGTCAGACGGAAATGTTTATTGGGTTGGCACCCAGGACCAGACACTCCACTTCATAGCATAGACATTCCAGGGTGACTCATATTTGTAGATCTGCTTTCACTTCCCATGTAGAGACATGTCTGGGTCTGGGAGAGGGAAGACCAGTGCTAAACAAAAAATGAGAGGAACTCTAATCATTTTCCCCAACTATCAGCAAGGCATTCAAAACTTGTCTCCTGTTCTCTGGAAAGCATATCCTCGTGCCAGCTCCAAGCTGGTGTTAGGTTTTCAGCAGTAAGGGCAGGTTTTGGTCTCTGCATGGTTTTTGAGCATCAGGAGGGAATAGCTAAGCACCTCGTTTGACTACATTTACATACTATTTGCACTGATCTTCAGCACCCTTGCAATGATGCCCTCTGAACATGCGCGTTGCCTAACACCGGTGATAGTCTGCCACTAATTGCCTCTGTCACTGACGTTAACGTGTGAACATCGGTCTGTCAGTTTGACAGCCAATCCTCTTTATACACTAAGGCCTGGATTCTGTTAAGAGTGCCTAAATCCTCCAGCACTGGCCACATGTCAATTACACTTAGATGCCATGACCAGAATCACAGCTACTGGTGCCTAAGAAAAAACTTAGGTGCCAGTAATGTGGGCCAAGGTTTTAAAAGCCTACATTACTAGTGCCTAAGTTTTTTGAGAATCAGGCCTAGCAGCATCTAAGGTCATCTCTGCCTCTAACCACATCTACTTTGATCGGTGACCCATCAAAAGCGCGCTGCACTTTGGCGCGCTGACAACCCTGCAGCGACATTTGCACGCAGGACATATGTGTGCCGCTGCTTCCACCGCTTTTAAGCCTTTCCATTAGTGCTGTGAGAGGTGGGGGGGGGAACCCCCCACTACATTTACAAGTCCTCATGTTCCCATTAGGGGTGTGGAGGGGGGACCCCCCCCCCCAGTACACTGAAACTCCCGAACAGCAAAAACGGAAAGGAAGATGAGAGTTTTCAGTGTACTGGGGGGTGGTTCCCCCTAACACCCCCCCCAGTGAGAGTGCGAGGACTTGTAAATGTAGTGGGGGAGTTCTACACACACACACACACACACACCCTCACAGAGCTAACAGAAAGCCTTAAAAGTGGCGGAAGCTGCAGCGTGCATATGTCCTGTGTGCAAATGTCACCACAGGATTGTTGGCGAGCCAAAGTTCGGCGCGCTTTTGACAGTGTACCACTTTGATCTTAGGCACTGGTAGCTGCCATGCTGTAGGCACGATTCAAGCACCTACCCTTGAAGGTGCCTAGTAGCACCTATTTTTTTAATGGGTTTTTAATTGGTTTTAAACAACAGTCAATTACTGCGCCAATTAAAGTCAATTAAAGCAATTAAGTTAGGGACTGGTATGTGCGATTAAGGCACCTAACACCGCCTAACTTATGGTGCCGATTATAGAATATGGCCCTAAAGGACTACTTGACTTAATGGCACTGAGGGATGACTCCCGGAGAACTGAGTTGAGAATTACCTCTGAACGGAAGGTTTAGCCCAGGGGTGTCCAATGTCGGTCCTCGAGGGCCGCAATCCAGTCAGGTTTTCAGGATTTCCCCAATGAATATGCATGAGATCTGTGTGCATGCACTGCTTTCAATGCATATTCATTGGGGAAATCCTGAAAACCCGACTGGATTGCGGCCCTCGAGGACCGACATTGGACACCCCTGGTTTAGCCAGTAGTAACGGAAAGGGAAAGGGAATGGGGACTTGTATACCACCTTTTTGTCGCTTTGGCATTTCAAATGTACAAAAGTAAGGAAGTTCTTCACCCAGAGAGTGATGGAAAACTGGAACGCTCTTCCGGAGTCTGTTGTAGGGGAAAACACCCTCCAGGGATTCAAGACAAAGTTAGACAAGTTCCTGCTGAACCAGAACATATGCAGGTGAGGCTGGACTCATTTAGAGCACTGGTCTTTGACCTAGGGGCCGCTGCGTGAGCGGACTGCTGGGCATGATGGACCACTGGTCAGACCCAGCAGTGACAATTCTTATGTTCTTATGTTCAAGCTGAAAGAAATATGGAGTATGAAAATAACTGTTTGGAGTAATCTACACAGGAGAAAGTGATTACTAATTTGCATATAAAGCTGGAGTTCTCTAATTGTCTGCTCATGGAAGGATCAGTGATACTGGAAACTCCCTACTACATACTGGCCAGTAATGCTCTCCCAGTGACTGTCTTGTGTTTATTGTCTTTTGAAGCTGCTAATGGGAAATCTGGTTTGAGTCTACTGACTGTAAAAAGGGGAGAAAATAAAGGCCTCTCTAAACTGTGCTTGACTAACTGCTGGAATTTTCTGCTTAGTTCTTGTTTGTGAAGGTTGTCGTCTGCTTCCCTGGAGAGGTTCTCATCTCAGTTGTTACAATCTGGTTTCATCAAAATTGATTATATAATTAAAAAATACTGTTGTTCTTCTATCAGAAGAAAGCATTCCATTATGCCAAAATGTTTTAAACATGAACTTAACACCATCTGTATCCTCCACAGTAGTCATACATTCAGCTTTCTAATGAAAATTATGGAATATGAGTTACATCAGGAACCTATAGAAATGGATACAATATGGGGCTCATAATCGAAAGAGAAAAACTTCCAAAAACTAGCCTAAGTCGGCACTTGGATGAACATTTCTCAAAAATGTCCAAGCGCCGATAATAAAACCGGGTTTTGGACGTATTTCTAAATGACCTAGGCCTTCATAGTGCCGCTCAACGTCAAAAGCTAAACGGGGTGTTTCGGGAGGCGGGAGTTGGGTGGGACGTGGGCTGGCTTAGACTTAATCGTGGTAGATAAGTGGGTCTAGGGGATTCTGGAGGTGGTTTGGGGGGCTCACCATCACCTATAAGGGAGCTGTAGTGAGGAGAAGTCATGGCACCCTTTTTGTGAAGTTCACATCAGTGCCCTGTAAGGTACCCCACTATTTAGGTGGCATGTCTGGGTGCGCAGTTTTGGACTTGGACGGAAAGATGTACGGAAATGTGGTATAAAGATGGACGATTTAGTGGCTTGGACGATCAGATCGGCAGGACGTATAATTAGACGATTTTCGAAAGTAAAAAAAAGTTGGACGTATCTTTCAAAAATGTATCTTAGGCTCTTTTTAACTTTGGACGACTTGTGAGATGGACGTAAACGGACTTAGACGTCCCTCCTGGCCCCATCGGACTCGGGGGGGGAGGTTGGGGATCATGGGGCTAGAGGGCTTGGGCTCCCTCTTGCCCCGATGTCGGCGGGGAGTTGTGGTTTGACGGGGCAAGAGGGCTTGGGCTCCCTCCTGCCTGGATCGTTGTAGGGGGGTGATTCTGTAACTGGTGTTGTTTTTGACAGACACCGGTTACAGAATCCAGCTATTAAGTGAAGGACTGGCTTCTCCTTCGCCTAAAAGCTCTTATTTTGGACGTTTGGGGCTTAGGCTTTTTTTAGGTTAATTATATGGAGTATGTTTAGACTTAGTGATAATCTGGGCATTTAAACAGCTGAACGTAGAGGCAGGCCATTATTTAAAAAAACCTCCTTTTGGACATTTTTTTTGATAATGGACATTTTCCTTGCTTCTACTTTCAACATTTAAGGCCTTAGGCCAAAAGGGGACTTAGACATTTTTTTTATTATGCCCCTCCACTTGTACATCCCATCTAAGGTTACTATATAGCTCCAGAAAAAAGTTCTGACTCCTTGAAGAGCCTATGGAAGAACATAAGAATTGCCGCTGCTGGGTCAGACCAGTGGTCCATCATGCCCAGCAATCCGCTCACACAACGGCCCTCTGGTCAAAGACCATCACCCAAACTGAAACTAGTCCTACCAGCGTACATCTTTGTTCAATATGAACTTGTCTAACTTTGTCTTGAATCCCTGGAGGGTGTTTTCCCCTATGACAGACTCCGGAAGAGCAGCCTCCCTGTCAGTATTGTCTGCAGCTGGAGTGAACTGCAGTAATGGTATCTGGGGGAGGGGGCATGTTATTGGACTATAGATAGAATCTCCAGAAATGGGCCAAATTAGCAGTATTAATAAATGCATGTGAGTGGTATAACAGCAGGTGTCTCTTGGACCACTCCCTCACTGAGGTTGCAGTAACCATTATCTATTCCTCTCTCTAAAAGATCCCACGTGCCTATCACATGCTTTCTTCTTTTTTTTAATCTTTATTGATTTTCAAAAACTTATAAAAAGTGCAACAAATATACAATCAACAATATCAAGTAACAGCACTTATATTCTTACAATCAACTGAAACACATTAATCCATCCCATCCCCCACTTTCCCTCCCTCCCTACCTGGATGTGTGTCGAAATCAAAGAAATCCAAGAATTAAGGATTCAATCATTTTGCTGCTTGACAAATGCCTCCATTGGACTCCAAATCTCTTTAAACCTCTTACTATTTCCAGATTGTTCTGCAATCATCTTTCCATATCTATAGTACAGACAAAGTGTTTCCCACCAAAAAGAAAAGTTCAGCCTATCCCAATTCTTCCAATTTTTAGTTATTAATTGCATGGCCACCCCCGTCATAATAATAAGTGTTTTTATGTGTATCAATTGGACTCTTTATTTTCAACAATGTCACGAATAAAACCATGTCATAAGACAATAGAATATAGACATCTAATACCATATTAATTTTGCCCCAAATTGATTTCCAAAAATTGAGTATCAACAGACAATAGAATAAAAGATGATGCAGTGTCCCTACTTCAAGATGACAGTGCCAGCATCTATTAGACTTTAAATTATCAAACTTTTGTAAACGAACAGGGGTCCAAAATATTCTATATAACAAGAAGAACCAAGTTTGTCTCATAGATGCTGATGCTGCACATCTTATTCTCCAAGTCCAAATCCGTGGCCATTGCATAGCAGAAATATGCTGCTTTGTTTCTATACTCCAAATGTCTCTTCAGCTTGTTTTAGGTTTTTTATCCAAATATTCAGATATTAATTTATACCACTTGGCAGCCTGATGCCCTTGAAAATCTGTCTGGAAACATAGACCCGGCAAGCTGTACTGATTTTTTAAATTGCGCCAGTCAGGGAACCCTGTCTGAATGGCCTGCTTCAACTGTAACCATTTATAATCTTGAGACTTTGATATACCAAATGATTGTTGTAGCTGTAATAAATCTACCATTTTCCCATTCAAAATTACATCATTTAGAGTACGAATGCCTGCAACCAATGTTTCCAGAAGATTTTAGATTTGCCAATTTGTATCTTGGAATTCATCCATAGGGATTGACACCTGGTTTGCTGTATCGGAATAGGAGTTAAGGCATCTATAAATTTTAATGTCACCCAAGTTGAATGAAAAATAATGTCCTTGTATAGTCTAGGAAGCTTGATACTCAATATGTGGCTAAGATGAAGAGGGCCATAAGATGACTTTCCAGAATTAACCAATCTGGAAGATTCTCCATGAGTTCAGGAAGGATCCAATACATACCCTGACGCAAAATAAAGGCTTGATTAAACCTGTAAAAATTTGGAAAATTTACCCCTCCCATCGATTGAGATTTTTTCAAAGATACTAAGGGCTCCTTTTATCAAGGTGCGCTACAGGGGTTAGCACGTCGGACATTTCATCACACGCTAACCCCCGCGGCAAGCCAAAAACCTAACGCCTCGTCAATGGAGGCGTTAGTGACTAGCAAGGCAGGCGGTTGAACGCGCAGTATTCCATGCATTAACCGCCTACTGCACCTTGATAAAAGGAGCCCTAAGGCTATTCTAGAAGTTTTACCAAGCCAAAGGAATTTTGTAAGAATCCCATTTAGTTTTTTATAAAATGAACTCTGAAAATAGACTGGTAACATACTCATTTGGTAACAAACTACAGGCGAGATCATCATTATGATGGTTTGGACTCTCCCCCACGAAGAAAGGTGTAATGGATTCCAAAGTTCACACATTTCTTTGACTTTCAACAATAAGGATTTTTCATTTACTGAAATTGTATCTTCCAATATCTTTTGAATCATTATTCTAAATATTTTATTCCCTCCTCTTTCCAAAGGAATGGGAATGAATCACATATACATTTTACACAATGTACATTCAATGGAAGAACCTCTGATTTACTCCAATTTATCTTATAGCCAGAAAATTTACCAAAACGGATAATCAATTCCAGTAAATGCGGGATGGTTGATTCAGGATTTTTCAAATGAAGCAATGTATCAACTGCATAAGCTGAAACTTTATAATCTCGACCTTCATATGGAATACCCTGTATTTCCTTTGTCTGCTGAATCACCAACACCAAGGGTTCCAAAACTAAAACGTTCAGAGAATGCATTGTAAATATATAATTTGGCTGAGGGGGAACTATACAAGGTTTGAATCATTTGAATAAATCCGGAACCTATTCCAAACCAATCCATTGCTTGGTACATAAAAGTCTATTCTATTCGATCAAAGGCCTTCTCTGCATCCAAGGAAACAGAGAAGGCCGGATCATCTATTGTTTTTGCTAAATTTAGCATATGGAGTGCCAATCTAGTATTATTTGCAGAATGTCTTTGAGCCACAAAATCCATTTGGTGCATTCTAATAACATGAGGGAGAGCCTTAGCTAGTCTCAGAGCCAATAGTTTAGCCTAAATTTTTCCATCCACATTAATTAAAGAAATAGGCCTATAGTTTGAAACCAACATGGGATCTCTCTTTGGCTTTGGCAAAGCACTTTCTATTAATTCAGACAAGTCTCTACTTCCACCACCTCTTCCGGGAGATTGTTCCACACATTTGTCACCTTTTCTGTAAAAAAGTATTTCCTTTGATTACTCCAGAGCTTATCACCTCTTAACTTCATCCTATGCTTTCTCATTCCAGAGCTTCCTTTCAAATTAAGAGACTCAACTCATGGGCATTTATGCCATGTAGTTATTTAAATATCTCTATCATATCTCCCCTCTCCCGCCTTTCCTCCAAAGTATACATATTGAGATCTTTAAGTCTATCCCCTTACACCTTATGACGAAGACCAAGCACCATTTTAGTAACCTTCCTCTGGACTGACTACATCCTTTTTATATCTTTTTGAAGGTGTGGTCTCCAGAATTGTACACAATATTCTAAATGAGGTCTCACCAGAGTCTTATACAGGGGCATCAATACCTTCTTTTTCCTACTGGTCATACCTCTTCCTATGCACCCTAGCATCCTTCTAGCTTTTGCCATCACCTTTTCAACCTGTTTGGCCACCTTAAGATCATCACATATAGTCACATCCAAGTCCTGCTCTTCTGTCTTGCACATAAGTTCTTCACCCCCTAAACTGTACCAATCCTTTGGGTTTTGCAGCCCAAATGCATGACCTTGCATTTCTTAGCATTAAAGCTTAGCTGCCAAATTTCAGACCATTCTTCAAGCTTCACTAGGTCTTTCTTCATGGTATTCACCCCATCTGGGGTATCTATTCTATTGTAGATTTTGGTATCATCCGCAAAGAGGCAAATCTTACCTGACAGCCCTTCAGCAATATCGCTTATAAAAATGTTAAAAAGAACAGGCCCAAGAACAGAACCTTGAGGCACACCATTGGTAACATCCCTTTCCTCAGAGCGATCTCCATTGACCACTACCCTATGTCATCTTCCACTCAAACAGTGCCTGCCCCAGCCCATCACTTTGGGGCTTATACCGAGGGCACTCAGTTTATTTATTAGATGTCTGTATGGAACACTGTCAAAGGCTTTGCTATAATCTAAATACACCACATCTAGCACACTCCCTCTATTCAATTCTCTGGTCAACCAGTCAAAGAAATTGATCAGATTTGTCTGACAAGACCTACCTCTGGTGAATCCATGTTGGCAAAGGTCCTGTAATCCACCGTATTCTAGAAACTTCACTGTTCTCTGTTTTTGTTTTTTTATTTGATTTTTCAAAATTTTTAAACAAGCACATTAATACTTGAATACAGATTTGCAATAAGAATAAAGAAATTAATAAACTTAACACCACTTACAGCAGTAATGTAAGCAATTCCATTTGTGGATTTTTTTCCTGTTTCATTTCTACGTCCCTTAAACTGTTTTCTTGGAATGTGAGGGGTATTCATTCCCCTATCAAGAGGCAAAAGGTGCTTCGGCAACTTCGACGAAACCGAACTGACTTAGCCTTTTTACAGGAGACGCATTTGCCTGCTACTGAACATGCGAAGCTCCACACTTGGTGGGTGGGAGCGGTCCTGGACTCTCCAGCCAAGGGTAAGAAAGCTGGAGTGGCTATATTGGTGGGTAAGCATCTTCAGTTAGTGGTTCATGATACCGTTAGTGACCCTGAGGGTCGGTATATTCTTGCTTCTGTTAGTTTGAACTCTACCCCTTATATTTTATGTAATTTGTATGCCCCCCAATAGCCGTTTGGGCGCCTTATTTGGACACTCTTTCCCTTCTGATTAAAAGCCAAGTTCTCCACTGGTTGCAGAAGCCAGTGGTGCCTGTATTGCCAGTAGTTTAATGGGGTGGGAGGGGTTGGGATGGGGGTGGTAGGGGGGAGGGGTGGGGTGGCTTCTCTTGTTGGGTGGGACTTGGCCGAGTCTGGGTTTAAGAACCCAACCTGGACTCTACCGAGCTCTGCCCGTTGGGTGGTTTGCTGTTGTTGTTTTGTTCCTGTATTCTGTAGCCAGAAAAATGTTATTGTACTTGATCTGTTTGGTCTTTATCATTTAATAAACTGTTTTGAAAAAAAAACAAACAAACTCAAAACCCTACTGTACTGCCATATAGGTGCCACCTGCAGCCATAAGGGCTATTGGGGTTGTTGACAGGTGGGTAAAGTGGGTTTTGGGAGTGATTTGGGGGGTGCTCAAATGCACCCTCCTACCAAACCTTCAGGAAATCAATTAAAACCTATCTCTTTGATAAATTTCTCTGACTCCTTTCCTCTCTTGTTGTATCTTTGAAATGCTTCCGGATAAATCTTGACTAATCTTGGCATGCTAATGTAAACTGAAAGTCATTTTTTGTAACATCGCTGTCTGTATACAGTCTCTTCCTCTGTAAACCGTTCTGAACTGCTTGTGGTATTGTGGTATTCATAAATAAAGTTATTATTATTATTATTAATAATAATCTATAAGGGAGTTCTGATGAGATATTTATATGGCACCCTTTTTGTGAAGTTCACAGCAGTGCTCTATAAGGTGCTCCTCTGCTCTGATGCCTTGTCTCGGTGACCAAAGGGTCTTGTTCTGGATGTTTGGGACTTGGATAAATTTTTGGTCGAAAATGTTGTATAAAGACAGACGTAGTGGCGCTCTGGACATCCAGATAGACTATTTTCGGGAAAAAAAATTTTAGGCGTACTTTTTGTGAATGAACATTTTGCCGCTGCTGACTTTGGGTGACTAGCGCCCTATGTCCAAATTGAATTTAGATTTTTTTTTTTTTTTTTATTATGCCCCACCACGTATGTTAACCTGTAACCTGTTCTGAGCTCCTTGGGGAGAATGGGATAGAAAAATTAAATAAATAAATAAATAAGAAATATGTAGATAAAAGTTAAACTGAACCACCAAGAAACAAGACTGCTTACAGTGAAACGCCATAGAAACAGTGACACATGGCCCCTAATACTGTACAAAATATAAAGATAGCAAATGTAAATTTGAAAAAACTGACAAATAATCACCACTTTACAAATTAACAAACAGAAATAAAACAAAAAATGGAAATAAGAATATACAATTTTATTGAACTAATTAATTTCTCAATTAGCTTTCAGAGGCCAAAACCTCCTTCTTCAGGTCAGAACAGTATACTGCTGTTATGGTATCCTGTCCTGAGCTGAGGAAGGGGTTTTGGACTCCAAAAGTTAGTAAGAAATGTATTAAAATTAGTCCAATAAAAAGATTACTTTATTTCCATTTTCTGTTTATCAACACAACTATAATGCTATTTTGTTCTAAAGCAACAAAAACATATTTCTACCTTTTGTCATTTTTGCTTTAATCATCTTCTCTTCACTCTCTTCTTTCTATCTAGCATCTGTCCTTTCTCTCCCCTCCATGCAGCACATGTCTCTGCCCTCTTTCTCTGCCCCTTCCATCCACTGTCCACCCTCTTTCTCTGCCCCTTTTATCTACTGTCTGCCCTCTCCCCTTTCCATATGGCATCTTCCCTCTTTCTATGTCCCTTCCATAAACTGTGACATGATTCATTTCAGCTCCATTTTTCTCTCTGTCTCCACCCCCTCTCCTATGCTCTGGCATCTCTCCTCCTTTCCTTTCCTTCCCACCCCACCCCACGGCCTGGCATCTCTGTTTCCTTCCCTTCTCTTTGCCCATGCCCTGGCATCTCTCTCCTCTCCTTCCAGGCATCTCTTCCCCTTCTGTCCATCTCCCTCCCTCCCTTCCTCTCACCTTCCTTGACTCTGGTGGGTCCTGCCTTTGCAGAAGCAGGAAGTAGACGGGACCTGGCAGAGAGGAAGGCCCAACGCCAGCAAGAGCAGGGAATTGTGAACGCTGCTGCTGCTGTAAGAAGTTCATGATGTCAGCCCTCAGAGCACCCCCTTATGAGCTGCACCCGGGATGGACCACCCCTTTGCCTCCCTGCCCCCCCCCCCCCCACACACACACCCTTGGTACACCACTGTAAAAGCTTTGAAATAGCTCCATCAGCCTGTGAAAATGGCTGCCATGCCAGAGCTGTCTGGAAAAGATTTCGATTTTGACAGGAGACTGGGAAGGTGAGGGGAAAGGAGGAAGGGAGGGAGGGAGGGAGATGGACAGAAAGGGAAGAGATGCCCAGACCACACGCTAGCAATGGTCACGTGAGGTCCCAAAAACAATGGGGGTGCTCGGGCACCCACAGAGCTGGTTCCTATGTTTTAACCTATTGACTGTTTTTATTAATTGGTTTTATATTTGTTATAATAACTATCATCTAAAACATTGATTCTTCAGTCCTTTTTTGTTTTGGATTTTCCTCCTTTTTTTTCTGTGGAACTCTTGGTGGTGGTGTTTTTTGTTGAAGTTTTTAGAAGAGCATAAGTAGATTTGACTTACTAACCCTCTTTTACTATGGCGCACTAACCGATTTAGTGCGCGCTAAAGGGTAACACGTTCATAGAATATAATGGACGCGTTAACATTTAGCACACGCTAAATCGGTTAGCAGGCCTTAGTAAAAGAGGGGGTAAGTAGTGGAAGATAAAGGGGACTATATTTCAGTGCGCTATATGTCAGGAGGGAAAATATCCCCTGTTATGATCTCATTGTATATATTGTTTATTGTCTTTATTGGTATTGCAATTTCCCTCTGAATGTGGGCTTGTTGACTTTTTTAATTAATTATGTTATTTTATTTCTGATTTGTATTTTCAATTTATTTGTTATTTTCCTTTATCTAGTTTTGGTAATGTCTTTTCAAATGATTAAAAAAAAAATGAATGTGTGAAACAAAAATAAAATACCCAAGCCTTGGGGGAAAAGTCCAAAAATGGACAAAAAAAACACTAACTTTTTTTCTGAGTGTAACCCTAATTTTCAGGTTCTCTGCTAGACCTAGGTTGATGATTCACTTGCTTGGAGATGCTGAGTTAGACAAAGTTCCTTTCTTCCTCTGTGTCCCTCCTTCCCCCCAGGGAACTCTGACTCACCCAATATCCTGCTTTCTCTGGTCCAACCCTCACTTATTTGCTCTCTGGCCTTTTGCTCCTTCACCCTTCCCCTCCCCACACAAACACAGTAGCATTCTGTTCTCTATGCTCAATCTCCCTTGTCATTACAGGAGTGAGAAAAAGTGATCCTCCCGTGGCTGCCCATTGGCTCACTCTTCTGGGCAGGACCAATCAGAGGTAGAAGGCAAGAAATTAGCACCTGCAGAAAGCAGACAGCTTTCTCCAGCTTGCTGCCTTGGTCACTGTCCTAGTGCCTGTCCAATTCTCAGCCTAAACTGTCAGCACAGTATGACCCAGCTCCAGCTCCTGTTTGCCAGCCTGGGCTTTGAGAGAGTTCCCCCCACCCCACTCCCTCAGCCTCTTATATTGAGTAGCTGATGCTAGATAGTCTCTGTTTTGTTGTACCTGTTTTCTAACTTCCTTCATGACTGCTGGTATAGAAAGGAAACATACAAAGACAGAATTGTTCCCTGTGTGACATGCTCCCTGGCACCCCTTTGCCACAGCACAAAAGAGGAAACAATTTAAAGGTTCATAAAAAGTCTGTTAACATCCCTATGGCTTGGGGGGAAGGTGTGACTCACTGGTAGGGCTGCTGCCTCTGCACCCAGAGGTGGTGAGATTAAATCCCAGTGCTGCTCCTTGAGACCCTGGGCAAGTCATCTTATTTTCCAGTGCCCACCACTTTGAATGTCAGCTTTCAAATGCCAATGCCACAAAAAGGCAGTACACTTCCCCCTCCGCATTCGCGGTTTCCATATCTACGGATTCGATTATTGCGGTTTTAAAACAAAAAATGCTTTTTCATTTTTCAGGCAATTTTAAGCTCTGTAAGCCCCCCCCCTTAAGCCTTACCTGATGGTCTAGCAAGTTTTCGGGGCAGGAGCAATCTTCCCACGCTCCTGCCCCATGCAGATCGCTCACAGGAAATGGCTGCCTTGAGCTCCCGTCTACAACCAGTAGTGTGTGGACGTCACTGTGATGACATCATGCATATGCGTGACATCATCACATCGACATTTGCGCAGAGACCCTCCAGATGGGCCCTGAGATGCCAGTAGGGGGTGGCCAGCAGGGAAGAGGGCCGAAGAGAAGGAGAGGCGCTGGTGCCGGCTGATTGCCTACAGCAGTGTTTCTCAACTACTTCAAGCTGAGTAACCCCTAAGTCTAACAAATATCAACTGAGTACCCCAACCACAGACCACCCAAGCTCTGTCCCAGATCCCACCCCCTTTATATTTCAATCACTTTATTGAAAATAAAATCATTTTCCCTGCCTTTATTGTCTGGTGACTTTATTTTTCTGTGCTTTTAACTATGTTTCCAGGGCCTTTTTATCCATTGACTGTTTTTCTCTCCTTATTCACTTTCTCCCCTGCAACCATCTTCGGCATTAACATTCAATTTTTCCATTTTTCTGCTTTCTTCTTAAAATCTACTTTTCCATGTCTTACCTTCCCTTCCTATCTCTCTCTCCTTCCCTCCCCATTTCCATGGTCTGACATCTCTCTCCATCCCTCCTTCCCCTCCCTCCCCCAGTGGTCCAACATCTCTCTCCTTTCCTCCTAGTAGTCCAACAACTCTCTCCTTCCCTCCCTGCTCCCAGTGGTCCAACATCTCTCTCCTTCCTTTTCCCCCCTTCTAAGTCTGGCATCTCTTTCCTCTCCTTCCCATAATCTAGCATCTATCTCCACTACTACTACTATTATTATTTCTATAGCGTTACCAGACTCCCCTCCTTCCTTTCCATTCCCTGGTCTGGTATCTCTCCCTTCCTTTAGTCATCTCTTCCTCCCCCCAGTGTAACATTTCTCTCTCCCTTCCTCCTTTCTGCCGCCTGTACACTTTCTATCTCTCTTCTTGCCTCTTCCTTCGAGTGACATCCCTCCTTCCCACCACCAACCCAACATGCTATCTCCCCATGCACCATTTCTTCACTCTCCTCCACCCCATGTCCATTTCTCCCTCTCTCATCACTCTTACTCCTCCTGCAACAATTTTCTTTCCTTCCCTCCCTCAACCCCACTCACAACTAATATATTCTCTCCCCATGCACCATCTCACCCTCCCCTCCAGTGTACAGCACCTTTCCTTTCCCTCCCCTTCTGCTAGGTCCCGCAGTACCTCTTCTCCTTTCCCTTTCCCTCCCCCTCTGTCCAGCAGCACCTCTCCCTCTCTCCATGTCCAGAAGTACCTCTCTTCCCTTTCCCTCCTCCCCTGTCCAGCAGTATCTCTCCTCTCTCTAGCGGCAGCTCACTGTGCTTTTAACTTTCCCCCATAGCTACCGCTAGCATTAGTTTAGACGCAGTTTCATGGCCTTTGCTAGGCTGGCTTGCCTGTGAGGAAAGAGGAAGTTGCATCATTGAAGCGGACCGGCCTAGCAAAGGTTCTAAGACTGCCTGATGGAATTGCATCTAAAGACAGGAGTCCCGGGAGATATGCGACAGCAGCAGGAAGTCGCTAGACATGCGGTGCTGGTACCGTACCGCATGTTGAGAACCTCTGTTCATACAGAAGGTGCCTCAATGCAAGAGGCATATCCTGTAGGCAAGTCAGCTGGCCAGCACCTCTCTTCCTCCTCAGTCTGATGCGTACACTTAGAATCTCACGAGGCACAGTAGTGTGCTGCGGCACACAGTTTGTGATACACTGATCTAGGCAAATCCAAGTTTAATCAATTTTGATATACTGTACCTCCCATTCAAAAATCTATACTGAGTGGTTTACATAAATGGCAGGGCACTGGAGTTGATATTCAGCCAGCAACAATAAGTGAACTAAGCCTAGATATTCACACTGGGTCATGCACAGCTACTAGCACTATCTGGGTATGTCTGCTAACCCAGATGTTAATCAGGCACTGACATATTAGGACTAGTGTCCTGGTAACTTGCCACATAAAATTAGGACAATATTTAGCTATCCTAACTTTATGTGATTTCTTAGCTAGTTAGTGGACTGAAAATATAAATCAGATAGAAATTAAATCATTCCCATCTACTGGAAAAGAAAATTTATCTAGATATAAACAATAGTTGATCACAACAGGTTCACATTAAAGACAGTGATGTAGCTATGGGGAGAGAACTTGGGGGGGGGGGACCCAGGTTCTCAAGTTCTCTCCCCATAGCTACATCACTGTCTTTAATGTGAACCTGTTGTGATCAACTATTGTTTATATCTAGATAAATTTTCTTTTCCAGTAGATGGGAATGATTTAATTTCTATCTGATTTATATTTTCAGTCCAGAGCTTCAGTACCTATGTTCCTTCTAAGTAGAACACGTGATCAACTGCTTATACATTCTAGGAGCATCACTTAAAAATTTTACATGGTCACACAAATAATATTTCAAATCTGGACAATTGTTGGTTTATAGAACTTGTTGCTCACCCAAAAAATATTTTTTAGAACTTGTCACTCACACAAGAAAAATTTGCACGTACCCAGCCAATTCATGGAGCTTTGTTCAGCACCCCTTTAACTTTGCTGATGAGGATGCCAAAGCCCAAAGCGCCACCAGCCAGCCAAATACATACAGTGCCACTGCTCCCATCCTCCTCACACTGACAGAAGTTAGCATGTGCTTTCAGCTGCTGACACCAGGACTTCTCACTCCTTGATGTTCTAAAGGTCCCACAGATTCCCTCATAAGCTTTCTGTTTCTGATGTGCCTGAAAAGTTGTTACAGTGAGTTTTTTCCTCTGTGACAAGTTTCTCTTCATATTTTCTTTTAGCCTTCTTTATCAATGCTTTGCATCTAACTTTCCAATGACTTGCTTCTTATTTACTTTATTTGGATCCTTTTCCATACTTTGAAGGGTTTTCTGTTGACTCTAATAGCCTCTTTCACTTCACCTTTTAATCATGCTGGCAGTTATTTGCTTTTCTTTTCCCCTGTATTAATATGTGGTCTGGGTTCAAGATGGCTTTTTTAAGCAACATCCTTGCTTGATTTAAAGTCCTAACCTTTGCGATTGACCCTTTTAGTTTCTTTTTAACCATATTCCTCATTTTATTGTAATCATCTTTTTGAGAATTAAATGCTGCTACAACAGATTTCCTTTGTGACTTCACTCCAGATATTAGCTCAAATTTTATCATGTTATAATCACTGTTTTCCAGCAGACCCAACACTGTTACCTGTTCTACTTTGCCCTGCATTCCACTAAGGGCTAGATCTAAAATAGCTTCCTCTCATTGATTTCTGGACCAGTTGCTCCAAGATGCAGTCATTTATTACATTTAGGAGTTTTACTTCTTTAGCACCCCCTGATGTAATATTTATCCAGTCAATATTGGAGTAATTGAAATCATTCATAAAATAAGAAAATATATCCAATCTTCAAAAGCACCACTTTTCAAAAGATTGGATATATTTTCTTATTTTGTGAATGGTTGATATCCAATAATTCCTCTTATTGTTTGGGTAATTGAAATAACCTATTATTATACTGTTGCCTAATTTGTCAGTTTTCCTAATATCTGTAAACATTTCTTCATCTCTCTGTTCATTTTGTCCTGGCAGCCAATAATACAGCCATACCTTCACTTCACACATGGAATTTCTATCCATAAAGATTCCACACTCTCTCTTTCATATAGAATGTATATTTTGTTCGACTCAATTTTCTCTTTAAATATAATGCAATCTCCCCTCCAATATGAACTGCTTTTTCATTGTGATAATTTGTGCCCCATTGATTGTCCTCTTCCTACTAGGTCTCTGAGATGCCTATTATATTTACCTCTTCATTTATAATAATAATAATAATAATAACTTTATTTTTCTATACCGCCATAGTCAGGCGACTTCTAGGCGGTTTACATTGTAAGAAGGCTGGACATTCAGCGAATAACAAAAGGTCTTAATACAAAACAATAAGTCTACATACAATACAATACAATACAGTACAGTACAATACAGTGGGTCTAAATACAATACAATACAATAAGACTGGATACACTACCATGCAATGTGTCTAATACAATATAATAGTCTAATGGGAAACTAACGTGCTAATTGGAGTTCTATGGGTAATGAATACCTGAATACTTTAGAGCTTACATATGAGTAGGAGTTCTAAGAGTAGAGGATATCTGAATAGATGAGGAGGTTCTTGAGAGGAAGAAAAAGGCGTTTACGGGGAGGGGAGTCTTAGTGAGGGAGGGTCCTAGTGAGGAAGGGGACAGTTTTAGTCAACGAATTTTGCAAATAGGGCGGTTTTGATCGATTTACGGAATGCACTGTAAGACAGATTGGGTTCATTTATGTAGTTTTTCAGCCAAACTTGCTGTCTGCTTGCTTGGAACTTAAAGGTTCTATCCAGGAATGATTTGTATCTGCAGCCTGTAATCTTTGGGTATGCAAAGATGTTTTTGTTTCTGGTTGCTCGTGTGGGGTTGTGCAGGAAGAAGTGTGTTTCCAGGTATGAAGGTGCTAGTCCCCAGGCTTGCCTGAAACAGGTGCAAGCAAATTTGAATAGTATTCGTGCTTCTATTGGAAGCCAATGCAGTTTTTTATAGTAGGGGCTGATGTGATTGTTTTTTCTTAGTCCGAAAATTAGGCGAACGGCGGTGTTTTGTATTAATCTCAGTTTTTTTATTGTTTTTTGTGGGATGCCCAGGTAGATGATGTTGCAGTAGTCAAGAATGGATAGGATCAGTGCCTGTACCAGCAACCTGAATGACATTGGGTCAAAGTATTTTTTTATGGTCCTTAGTTTCCATAGCGTGTAAAAACATTTTTTCACTAGTGAGTTTGTGTGGTCAGTCATAGTTAGATGAGTGTCTAGGGTGATACCGAGTATTTTCATGTTTTTGGAAATTGGGTATTCGTGATTGTTTATTTTTATTGATGTTCTCGTGATTTTGTCATTAGGACTAGCCAGAAAGACTTTTGTTTTCTCTGCGTTTAGTTTTAGTTTGAAATTAGTGGTCCATTTATCAATTTCGGTCATTATGTTTGAGAGGTTGTCTACAATTTCTTTTGTGATGTCGTTTATGGGGATTAGAATGGATATGTCGTCTGCGTAAATGTAGTGTATTAAGTTGAGTTTTTGTAGGAGGAGACCTAAGGAGGCAATATAGATATTGAAAAGGGTGGGCGATAGGGGGGAACCTTGAGGTACGCCTGAAGGGTTTTTCCATGGTTTGGAGTAGTTTTCGTTGCTGATTATTTGGTAGGATCTGTTTATTAGGAATTCTTGGAACCATTTCTTTGTCTTTCCAGAGATTCCCATTACTTCAAGGCACAGCAGCATGATTTCATGGTCTACCAAGTCGAACGTGCTGCTGAGGTCTAAT